>NC_068396.1:1845553-1868053 GCF_023724105.1 Carassius gibelio
GTGTGTGTTTCTCTGTGTGTGTCTCTCTGTGTGTGTGTGTGTGTGTGTAGATGATGGCGTCGTCCGGTGAGAGCAGCGCTGCAGATGATCAGCAGGTTCCTCGTCCTGATGAAGCGGTGTGTGTTAAAGACGTTCAGACGCGTTACCTGCGCTGTCCTTCTCCCAGGTCAGTTCACATCTGATGACAGAACACTGTTAAACTCTAATGTGCTGATGCTGAGCGTGTGTTTGACCTCACACAGCTTCTCCATGATGTCCGATCGCTTCTCCATGATCTCCGGCTCGGACGCTGAGAGTATCTTCATGGAGCCGATTCATCTGTCCTCCTCCATCGCGGCCAAGAAGATCATCAGTGAAGGTGTGTGAATCTGAGGAAATCTCACAAACACTATAATGTCTCTGTTACAGGATAGACATTTTTATCTAAAACTTCAGATTTTTTGTTGTTGTTGTTGTTGTTGTTGTTTTATACAGGACACGTGATGTGAACAGGTCATTATTAGCATTAATGCACACAGTACACAGTTACTAGTGTGAGTGAAGTCCGTCCTCACTAGTGTTTTGGTGTTGTGTTGATGTCTCGTGTTCATCTGTCTGTGGTCAGAGCTGAGGTCCAGGGAGCTGCGGACCCCGGAGACCCCCGACAGCATGATGGAGTCGGCCGAGCAGCTGATGGTGGAGGATCTGTACAACAGGGTGAAGGACATGATCGATGACCGCAGCCCCTACAACACTCCCTGTGTGCTGGACATCCAGCGAGCGCTGACCCAGGACCGTCTGGAGGCGCCCTTCAACCCCGTCGACGAGGTCTGGCCCAACATCTTCATCGCAGAGAAGTGAGTCAACACCACCGTTAACATCTGTGACCCTGGAGCACACAACCAGTCTGAACTCGCTTCGTTTGGCTCAGTTTCTCATGAAACAAGACGACTTCTCTGCTGTCTTTGTGTTTATCCAGTAAATGTGTCTGGTTTGAGTTTGTCAAGACACTCATATTTAGAGACAGTAATGCCGGAGTAACTGCGGTGACGGTGTATGTACCTGTGGTGTGCTGCAGGTCGGTGGCGGTGAATAAAGGCCGTCTCAAGCGTCTGGGCATCACTCATGTGCTGAACGCTGCTCACGGCACCGGCGTCTACACCGGCCTGCTGTTCTACCAGGGCATGAACATCACCTACATGGGCATCGAGGTGGACGACTTCCCAGACGCAGACATCTCTCCTCACTTCCGCACGTGTGCCGAGTTTATGGACGACGCTCTGCTGACACACAGAGGTTTGAGTTACTTTTTAAATCTGGGCAGGGCTTGTTTGTTTGTTTTTAATATAAAAAGTTATTCTACAAATGAAAAAGCCCTTTCAAATCAAAAGTGGAGTGAATCCTCCTCAGGCTGAAGGAAGTGTAAGTTCAGGTCTGTACAGTAGAGGGCGCCGCTCAAACTAATCACATGAAGAATACGACACAGAAGAAGAAAGATCAGCACTATTCAGAAATAACTCAAATAAAACACAAATATGTAATTTTTGATTATTAAACATATTTAATTATTGCAGGTTTGTCTAATATTCTGAGTTTGTATGAGACTGTTTTTATTGATTGTGAGGAACACTGAATGTGTTTTTGAGTAAACACATGTTCATATTTAGTCTAGAACTACAGTGAGATCATGTTCACACACAACACTCTGCACTGACTCCTGATCTCTGTCACCATGGCAACACCGGAGCTGTCACTCAACACATGGAAACAAAGTAACTGGAGACACTGATTTGAAAAAGTAACAGATATTTCCTTCTAAATTAAAAACGAATGCGTTACTTTACTGATTACGTAACCTCCATCACTGTCTATGAGCGACAGTTGTAGATAATCAAACTTCAGATAGTGAATTAACTCAGGGGCCTGGACTCTGTCGTGCCTCACTCACTTATTTTTAGAGTTAGTGACACAGATAGATAGGAACCTGTTCTCAGTCTGAATCAAGGAGAGCTGACACGTGCTAGCAGTGAAGAAACAGCTCGTTATAGAAGTGAGCCCTGCTCCTCTTTCATTTAGTCTTCCTTATAGCAGATTTAGTTTTTTATAAAATAATCATATAGGATAGGATTAGGTCAAACACTAGAGGAAGAGGAGATCACAGAAAGGTTCACACAAAAACCCTTTGCTTGCTTGGAAAAGGTCATATTCACAAGTCTGAAGTTACAGCTTCTAAACCAGCTTTTACTGTATTTTCTAAATCCCTCACTATATGTTGATTGTTCTTACTCACTGTTAAGTCCAATTGTCAATATACTTTAACAGTCTGTTTTCTAACGTCAAATGCTATGTGCCAAATGTATACTTTAAAAAAAAAAAAATATTCACAGATATTCAGAGATATATTAGAGACTGAGAGTCACAGTCAACATTCACTTTCGTTTCGTACAAATGCTCCTCATTCTGTTCCTGTCATCAAGCACCAGGAGAGAATTCCTGAAGGCTTGGCCTTGTGTATTAATAAGGTCATGATGTGGTTTGATAATCCAGAGAGCTGTCACATGACTTCAGTTTTGTTGGCCGCAGGTCTTTTGGGAGGGGCATGTACTTGGCATGAAGACAATGTGTCTCGTTGGTGTGCCCATGTTTAACCACCAGAGGGCACACTTCTTAGTTGTGTTTGTGTCTCTGGACTTCAGTTCCCTTCAGCCTTTGCTTTGAGTATCAAGTAACTCATCCACATATAAGCTGGTTTCCTTTATCTTTGGTTGCTAGTCTACATGTTTTCTGTTGCTCTGTTTTCGCCATGACATGGTTTGTTTTTGGACTCTTCTTGTGTTGCCATTAGGCATGTTTTCAATTTGCTCATTTGAAGGGTAATGGAAATGCCGCTAGTGCTAAACAGTAAAACAGTGTGTCAATATTGTGTCAGGAGGACAATGATAAACAGTCAGTATTCAGCTAAAGTCATGCTTGATACAGTGGTGTCACCATCGGCTCAGTTCTCTTCTGATAGTGTCTGTGCAATTAAGTGCTAGAATTTAACAGTGCATTTCCCTTTTCAGTTTGTGTGAAAAATAGGATGATGACATTATGTTAATCTGAGGATTTTTTTCCTCTTCATGTAGGCAAGGTGCTTGTGGACTCGATGATGGGCGTGAGCCGGTCAGCGGTGCTTGTCGCTGCTTATCTTATGATCTTCCAGAACATGAGCATCATGGAGGCCCTGCTGGAGATCAGGAAGAAGCGGGCCATCAACCCCAACGAAGGGTTTATAAAGCAGCTGCGCCAACTCAACGAGACTCTGATGGAGGAACGAGACGAAGACGATGACGAGACCCTCAGCCAGTGCTCCGTGATCGACGCCCGCGCTCGTCTTGACGAGGAGGAGAGCATGTTTGGAGTTAAAGCTGAATCCATCATGGTGGACGAGGAGGGAGACAGCAGCAGCGTCATGAGTAGCGTAGCGTCTTCGGCCGCCGCCGCCGCTCTGAAAGCAGGACTTCTTGGTGGCCTGAGCAAACCTGAGCTGGAGGTGACCGCCAAGGACCCGGCGCTCCCTGGAAAAGACAGGGAAGATGAAGAGGGGGATGTGGACAGCATGATAAGAGAGTGGCAGAAGCGCAACGAGAAGTACCAGGATGAGGACTGGTGGGAGGCACAGCTGATGTGTGACGGGGGGGACGAGGAGTCTTTGCTGGGCGACAGGAAACCGCTGGACGTGCGACCGGAGGACCTGGAGAGCGTGACCAGTGAAGATGTGCGATTGGTGAAGGAACGCATCAGGAGTCGTCCCCGTCGAGCCGCTTCAGATGCAGGCTCTGTGACGAGCCGCAGCAGCTATTCTGATCTCTGGAAGCAGCGTCTGAAGGACATCGAGGAGCAGGCCGCCGCACGATACAGACTCAAAGAGGCAGACGAGGACAGCGAAACAAGCCAGAAGAGAATCGACGACGACGTCGAGAGCATCCTCTCGGACAGCAGCTCCATGTACAACTTCTGCAAGAAGAACAAGGAGCACCTAACACCTCTGGAACGATGGAAGGTTAAGCGAATTCAGTTCGGATGGAACAAGAAAGACGAGAACGGAGAGCAAGTGGAGGCCAAGACGGAAGCTCCCGCTCCCTCGCTGGAGGACGTCAACCTGACAGCCTATCAGACCTGGAAACTCAAGCAGCAGAAGAAGCACGGCGGCGAAGAGGACAAGGATGAAATCCTGAAGATGAGTCGAGCCGAGGACCCGGCCACCATCAAAAAAAGACAGCGACGCGAGGAGCTTCTGGAGCGAACGAGGAAGACGCTGGAGGAGAGCCAGTCGGTGTGTGGCTGGGAAACCGAGAGCGCTCTGAGCGGAAGCATCCCGCTGTCTGCTTTCTGTGCCGGAGCCTTCCCGTCTGCAAGCACCGCCGGAGACGACAACATGTCTGTGCTCAGCGGAAGGTCTTCCGTCCTTTCAGGTCACAGCACCAGATCCCAGCCTCCCGTTCCTCAGGAGCCTCCGGCCGCGGTCCTCGGCCCTAACGGTGAGCCCATGGTAAACATTTCCAACATCCAGAACTGGATTGCCAATGTGGTCAATGAGACTCTCATGCAGAAGCAAGCCGAGATGATGACAGGAGCGAGTCTGGCTCCTTCCAGAGCGGGATCGGTGTTCAGTCTGGGTGTCGGACGCGGAGGAGACGATGATAAAGCCTCAGTGCTGAGTGGATCCACATACTCGTCCCGAAGCAGAGCCGAATCCGTGCTGTCTTCGGGTGGAAAGCCTCGATCCGTGCTCTTGACCGGCGGACGGGCCGAGTCTGTGATGTCTGCTGGAGGAGCATCAAACCTCTCCTCTGTGTCCCGGCGGAGCAAGATTACTACGACCAGCGTGCCGCTCTACAGCCTCTTCCAAGACCAGGTGAACCTCCACAAACTGGACACCATGGAGAAAGAGATCAAGTCTGACATGCGGGACAAGATGGCTTCCTATGAGGTGAAGAAGATCGCAGAGGACAACAAGCGCAGTACGTTATACAAGAAGAAGAAACCAAAGGAGGAGGAGGAGGACGAAGATGAAGTAAATCATGGAAAACTGAACGGATTTGATGATTCAGCCACCCGTTCCTCCGAGAAACCCAAACCTAAAAGAGATTACGGCCGTTCTGGAATACTGAACCTGCCAGCTTCGGCCAGGAACCCCACCAGCAGCATCGATGAATGGCTGGAAAACGTCAGACCTCCTCAGAGCAAACCTACAGCTTACGATGGAGACGGAGAGACGCCGCGCATGTCTCGACCAGCGTACGAGGAACCTTCGGAGTTTGACTTCCCGAGCCGCAGGAGCTCCATTTCAGTCAATGACGACGAAGAGGAGGAATATAGCTTCGCCTCGAGGTTTGCTTCCAGGCATCAGCCAGATGATGACATGGATTTGGCTCGAGATCCCAGTCCGGAGTTTACCTATCGATCCGGGATAGGTGAAGATGCTAGTTACAGAACCAGGAGATCGTATGCTAACAACAATGAGACTGTGAGGACTGCTAAGACTGTACCGGAAGACAAGGAAGAGGAGGAAATATCTGCTTTCATTGCTCAGATTAAGCAGAGGGCGAGAGCACGGGTGGCGGAGGAGATGGAGGAGGATGAAGTTCTTTCATCCTGGAGGAAACAGGAGGAGTCAAAGACACACGCACACAGTAAAAACTAATACAAACATGACTGTTCATGACAAAAAAAGAGAGGAAAATTCATTATCTATTGTAGATGTAGAATATCATAGCAGTAATGATGCATTGTTTCATATGTGTGATCTGACAGGTTTCCATTCGTAAAGTAAAAAAGTGTTCAGGGCGAGACTCTTAGAGATTGATACTGCATATAAACAAACAGAAGATTACATCACTGCGTTCGTTATAAAGTCAGACTTTACAAAAGCATACAATAAAGCATATTTAGCAGCTCTGGAGTCATTAAATGAAATTATTAACTGCATCCAAAATAAACGTCTTTGTGTACATTATTTATTTGTGTGTACTGTGTATATTTGTTATGTATATATAAATACACTGTATATACTGTATGTGTGTCTTTATATATATACACATATATGCACATACACACAGACATATATATATATTCAATGAATGGTTTATTTAAAACACATTGAGAGTAAAAATGTAAAAAGAATATAGAGCATTTCATGAAAAGATTTCATGAAACAGTAAAAAATAAACAAACAAATAAATAAATGTAAAAGTAACTTACAAAAATATCAAACGTTGGTATACATGATATAAAATACAGCTCTCTGACATTATGAAATGCTCGTTTAATTCAGATCTTCCTTCATTAGCGACTCTTGTCTGAATGTGTTGTGTTTTATTGTTTACTTGTTTGCACAGCTAATACAAACATTATATTAAAATCCTTTTAAAATCAACAAACAAATCACTGCTTAAGAAATCAAGCATTTGTGTAAACCTAGTTATTACTGAGATACAGAACTTGTGACAACTAGCCCCGGTGCGATAAAATCTAGGAGGCGGGGTTTGTGCTCTCAACAAACGGTACATTTACATTTATGCTTTTATGAAAAACAGAAGAGTTTTGAAAACCAATCCTTATTGAATAATGCTGTTGTTCTTGAACTTAGATCGGTCGGGGAGGAGTGTGTGTGTGTGTGTGTGTGTGTGTGTGTGTGTGTGTGTGTGTTGTAGCAGCGGTGGGCGGGGTTTCATGCACACACTAAATATTCAAAATGGCGGACAGTGGATCAACGACTCAAGATGAGCGCTCGACTGCAGGTAATTATTACATTTTACATATTCATATTCTCCATCCGCCTCGCGTAAACAAAGCCAAACACGCGCGACGATCATCTACGGATAGAACCGATCGCAAAGGGGAAGATGGTTGATTATTTTGGCGATCATTTGACTCCGTTAGCAGCAGATGAGAGTTGTTTGTCCTGAACAAAACTCTGGATGTTTGAAATGGCGCGCTCGCGTGCAGTATATCCACACAGTGTGGCGCGGGTTCACCGGTTCGGTTCGGTTCGGCTCGGCTCGGTTCAGTTTGCGGCGGTGTTTGTAAAGTGTTGTGAGTGTGAGTTAGCTAGTCGTGCTATCAGCGTGCTTTGTGTTATTTCGGCCCCGACAGAAACTCGACGGTCCATTATTTGCATATTCATGCGTGTGTTCGACAGTAAACGCGCAGCGTGACGTAGAATAATAATAAATCATCGCTTCAGTCTGTGCTGCGGTGAATAAAACTAAAGAAAAACTTAAACCCGGGCTTATCTTCTGTAGATCAACTGTTTGCCCTCAGGGCAACATAAATACCCCGACTGTGTGTGTGTGTGTGTGTGTGTGTGTGTGTGTGTGTTTGGGGTTGAGAGAGAGAGAGAGAGTGTGTGTGTGTGTTGGGGATGGAATGTTTATTTTGTATAACGGGTAGAAAGTCTGAAAAGTTTCCCCTTTCTCAAACGCGCCTCGTGTTGAATAATTCGCTCGCGCTGCAGGAGTGAAAATACGAATTTGCATAACATCAGCCCAGCTTGTTTAATGCTGTTCATTCTTGTGCATAATTTAAACGTCAGTTAATTTCATTCCAGATGAGAGACGCGTCACACTATTTATTTATCGCGCGGATTAAATATACAGAGCAGCTCATGAATATTCATGAGGACAAACGCCGTGTTCATGAATGATTAATTTCTGAGCGCTAATGCGCGCGGTGTGATTTGCTTTGAATGCGGAGAGCATGTGAGTTCTGTGGAGGATTTCACCTTGTGCTTTTTTCAGATTCTCTTGTGTCTCTCAGGAGCGTTACATTTGCATTTATGCATTTAGCTCATTGCTGATCCTGCAGAACATCGAGGGTGTTATCAGTGCGCACTGTCTTCTTATTTATGTGCACTGCATACTAATGTTTCACACGATGATGATGATGATGATGATGATGATGATGTGGTGGACTGTCAGGTGCTGATCACCTCATGGTCTTCTGGACTGAAGCCTGAATGTGTGGTGATGAACGATGCAAAAACTACAATATTTTATTATTCTTTTTCCTGATGAAAAGGTCTGAATTACATTTAATATATTTTGTCAGCTTTAATAGTAATATATCAAACTTCTAGGGGCTGTATATTTGTTTTGAGTGATTTCCACACAATTTCCCTTTAATTAACAATTTTCTCATAAATATCGGAACATATGAAATGCTGTTTTGCCAGCTGTTTTAACATTAATGTAAACCTTTTCAGATTTAATTTATGACCTAAAATAACGCCTTTCACCAAATGAAAATCTGCTGTGTCTCCGATCAGTTCTGATTACTGTAGGACTTACACAACAGAATGAAACTGTTATTTGAAAACATGAAATTTAAGTATTAAAGACATGAAAAGTTTAATCAGTAGTGACAAACCTAATTGATTAAAATAAATAGAATGGGTAATTGCAGCTTCTTTTCACTTCTCATCTTATAACTCAATAGTAATTAAGTGTAAAATAACATTGCGTAGTGTTCACTAGGGATGCAGTAATACAGTTAGTCCACGGTTCAGTATTTCCCACGGCTTTTAAACTCCGTTCAGTTCTGATAGTTTGGCACAGATTATTATATGTCTGCCTAACATTTTTTTGAGTGAGTTGAGAGGGTTTCCAGTTTTGTTTTGTTTTTTAACCCAAGATCGTGTGATTGGCCATTATTGGGTCACTCTGGACTCCAGGGGGCGCCCTCGAGCAGAACATCCACACATGCATCACAGAAAAGGAAATCCCTGATCCAGAAAAAGGGCATCACTTTCCCTGTAACTGAATAAAAAGAACTAGCGTTAAACGTTTTGAATGATGATGAAATAAGGACAGTAAACACAATATATGGTTTATACGTCTTCTGCAAGCTCGGGGTTTTATATAATGATTAAGTATATTTGTATTACAGTATAGATATTGGATTACAGTATAGAATACAGTTTATAATTTATTTTCTGCCTCATTCTGTGATAAGAAGCCACATCAGATCACAAAAGAAAGTGATTTCAAACACTCGACTGATGTTGTGTAGTAAAAACAAGTTATAATGTTCTCTTTTATTGGGCAACGGGTTTAGACAGGCTTGTCATTGCATGTCATCACAAGAAAAGATACTCAGTGTGTGCTTTTACAAACATAAGCTGAGAGGCGTTTCCTCATCTCAGCACGTGAACACACACACACTCACGGACACAGACACAGTCCAACACAAACTCACATATGGACACATACACACATATGGCCAAGCACACAATCACAGATACACACACGTACGGGCACACACCCAAGCAAGGACACACTCGCGCACACAGGGAAACACACACACTCCAAGGCACGCACACACATGGAAACTCATACACAAAAACACATACGGACACACACACTAACAGGCACACATGGACACATGCACCGACGGACACACTGACTGTAACGTCGCTTTAACACATTTGTAGCCTCAATGTAACATCACTATAACATCGCTGTAGCGTTGCTGTATCGTCACTGTAACATTGCTAATGATGCTGTAGCGTCAATGTAGCATCACTGTAACATCGCTGTAGCATCACTGTAATCTCACTGTAACGTCACTGTAACAATCGCTAAAGCATCGATGTAGCGTCACTGTAACATCGCTGTAGCATTACTGTGGTGTCGTTGTAACATCGCTGTAGCGTTGCTGTATCCTCACTGTAACGTCACTGTAACATCGCTAATGTCGCTGTAGCATCGATGTAGCGTCACTGTAACATCGCTCTAGTGTCACTGTAATATCACTGTAACATCGCTAATGTCGCTGTAGCATCACTGTAGCGTTGATGTAGCATCACTGTAACATCGCTGTAGCATCACTGTAACGTCACTATAACATTGCTAAAGCGTCGATGTAACATCGCTGTAGCATTACTGTGGTGTCGTTGTAACATCGCTGTAGCGTTACTGTAACGTCGCTGTAACATCGCTAATGTCGATGTAGCATCCATGTAGTGTCACTGTAACATCGCTCTAGCGTCACTGTAAGATTGCTGTAACATTACTGTGACATCACTGTAGCATTGCTGTAATGTCGATGTAAAATCGCTCTAGCATTACTGTAACATCATTGCAGTGTTGCTGTAACATCGCTGTAGCATTGCTGTAGTATTGCTGTATCATCACTGTAACATTGCTAACATTGCTGTAGCGTTGATGTAGCGTCACTGTAGCATTGCTGTAATGTCGCTGTAACATCTCTTTATCACCACTTTAATGTCACTGTAACGTCACTAACTTCGCTGTAATGTTGCTGTAGCATTGCTATGACATCGCTGTAGCGTTGACAAGCTGCGCAAAACATGTGAACTAAAGTGACTGAACGTAAAAGATGATTTTGATTTTGCGCAGCTTTTCAGTGAATGTGATAGCACGCACACAAGATGCGCATTAAATATCGCATGCGATTTATCGTGTAGCCCTAGAGTTCAGTCTAGTTGCTATAATTGCATTTAAGGCATCACAGAATTGAGGCGTATGATTGGCAAACACAGGATGATGGCTTAATTAAAGCTGATGAATATTAATGAGTTCTTGAGGTCTAATAGGAAAGTTTGGGCTGCAGTTGAGTGTAAATGTTTCTGTTCTCTGAATATGCGTTTTGCCTTATGCCACTTATCTGCTTTAAATTATGCAGTGTGGCATTCAATAGTTTGAAAGGCTAATTAATAGCTTATTTAAAATTCTGTTAATTAAAACATTTGCATAATGTATTGCGTGTCAGTTAGCTTACTGAATCCCTCGCAGCGGCCGTATGTAAATCATGTTTCTCTCAACTATTTTCTTTTGAGATACAAAAATCGGTCCGTCCTCTCTCTCTCTCTCTCTCTCTCTCTCTCTCTCTCTCTCTCACCCAGGGGCGGACTTTACCATTAGGCAAAGGTCGGCAATTGCCTTGGGCCCCGAGCTACCTAGGGGCCCCCAAAATGCCCCATTAACTTGCTTAAAGATTTTTATTTTTTTTTTACTTCGTGCAAAATATATATTTCTAAAACTCCATTTGCGAAAAATGGCATCAAATCATTAGTGTCGCAGACAGGAGCCCCCCCCCCCCCCCCACCTCACTACATTGGACTATTCCATTATTTCACTTACTGCGCATCTGCGAAAGTGACAAGGCTGTAATGCGCCAAAAAACTGACGACGAAGAAGTGATTGACAGTGATAGACATTGTGTACAGAGAGAGAGTGTTGACAGTAAAAATGAAGCGAAGCTACCCAAGCGGTGCTGAAAAAAGTAAGAAACAGGAGGAAAGCAAAAAGTTTTTAGGAAAATTGATGAGTAATGAGTACTAGCAGTCACTAGCCGCATTTCCACTGTCGGCCCAGTGCGAGCCAGGGCTTAAAAGAGGCCGTTTGTTTGCATGCTTTGTTATATATTCAAATTCAAAATAATCGATGTTTTAACTTTAGAATTGATTTAATTTATCAGGACTCAAAATTAATCACACATAAATACACTTATTTCTATTTTATTTGTTTATTTTTAACGCTTATGACAATAGCCTGCTTATTCAGTCGAGTCTGTCTCTGTTTATTAGCCACAGTATAGCCGTCACATTTAGAATGAATGATAATATCTCTATTTTTATAAAAGCTCCCGAACAAAAAACATTATTAGGCTATATTCTTTTATGATAGGCAACGTGAGATAAACTCGAGACGAGGCTTGTGAAAGATAATATAAGTTACTTAATACACGATTGTGATAGAGAATAAGAAGCTGACCCCTGATTTCTTCAAGCGGTCATATTTTACCATGTTTACTATGGTAATATGTTTAGCGTGCATATCTTTTTCATCGCTTATAAATATTTCTGCCTTGTATGGTGATTATCCACATTGGATCAAGTTATTTCAAACACTCGCTGCTGACTGAAAGAGAGTTTTGAGCTCAACTTATTTAAAAAAAAAAGTGTTTAATGCTGGTGTTAGCTGTTATCTTTCTTAAATGATCCTCGGCGCAGACTCTCTATTTTTATAAAAGCTCCCGAACAAAAATCATTATTATATTTTGATGATATGCAACGTGGAGCTAAACTCTTGAAACGAGACGACAGATAAAATGTTACTTAATAAATACACAATTGTGATAGAGAATAAGAAGCTGACGTCTGATTTCTCCAAGCGGTCATATTTAACATGTTTACTATGGTAATGTTAATGTTTAGCGTGCATAGTCTTTTACATCGCTTATAAATATTTCTGCCTTGTTTAGTGATTATAATCCACATCGGATCAAGCAAACACTTGCTGCGAACTAAGAGTGAGTTTTGAGCTCAACTTATTTTAAAACGTCGTTAATGCTGCTGTTAAAGCTGTTATCTTTCTGAAATTATCCGCGCTGACGCTCCCTAGACACGGAGAAACTCCGCCTTTGTTCATGACCCCTCCTCTAGCCCCAGCTGGCCTGCTTTGGCTCAAGGTTTTCGTCGGGCCAAAAAACCCTGGCCGTTGGCCCCGAGGAAGCCCCGGCGAGGCACGATCAAGCCCTGGAAGTGACAGTGGAAACGCGACTGGCCCTGGCACGCACTAGCACGCCCTGTCCTAGCTCGGTAGTGGAAACACGGCTATTCTGACCAATGTGTTACACTTGAACTTGAAGATGACCAAGCACTCTGGCCAAAACATCTCACTGACAAAGAACGCTGCTTAATAGTGCAGAGAGGCCCAGTTCAGAGCAAGGATAGAATTTATCCTTTTTATTTTTCTTCTTTTTTTCTTACAGATACAACTCCAGATGTTTATACATCATTGCTGTGTGAAGACTGCTGAAGAGAAGTAACAAGTAGGGCTTTTTTTTAAAAATAAGGATTGACAAAAGGAGGGAAACAAGAGATGTAGAGGGCCCCATGTCTGTGTTTGCCTTGGGCCCCAAAATGTCTAAATCCGCCCCTGCTCTCACCCCCCCCCATCTGTCTTTCAGTGGGGTTGTTGTCATGGCTACAGCTTGAGTAAAAGCCACATGACTTAGTTCATCAGTGTGTAACAGTGCAGCAGAGTCTTTGATCGAGCTGAAGAGCTTCCTTCACCTTTATGAAGCTTTCGTTTGGGGCTTCGGTGTGAACCACACTTACTAGTTAGTTAGAACTTAGTTTAGTAGGAGCTCTACTAGTAACCGTGACCTTAGCAAACGCCACTGATCCAGTCAGGCTACTCTTCTCTATTTCTGAATCACCTAAAATGTACAGGTTTTAGCATCAGACATAATCGACCAATCACAGCTGAGAGTAGGCGGAGTATACAGTACTGGTACAAGACATCATATAATAGCTCAAATTTATTATTATTATTTTTTTGCTACCATAATTTTTTCCCATATTTATTAATTTCCAAATTAAGTAATAATATGTGAAATAAATATAGATTTAATTTCAGCAATTATGTGTGATTTAAAATATATATATATTAGCGTGATATCGTATACTGTATGTTGTCCATCAAAAGATCCATATCAGTCCATCACATCAGAGAGACCGTTAATAGCAAAACAAAGCCAAAATCAGGACAATTTAGGCAGTTTAGAAATCCTGTCTGGAATAAAAGAGAATAGTTGCTGATCTCTTCTCAAAGCGCTGAAGAGCGTTAACCAGGTGAAGGCAGTGAGTTAAGGCTTCGTTATCCCTGTTCTTTGATGTGTTGTTTTGTATAAACAATCTTGTCCAGTTTGACTCGGGCAGTCATTAGCAACACATTTGTTCATCGTTGCTGTGTTGCATGCTGGGAAGCCCCCCCCCCCCCCCCGACCCCCCAGTAATTAAAACAGTCACACACGGCTGGTAATTGGCCTTGTCTCACTTCTCCCTCACTGTTGTGCTCGCCGTACCTCTGTCCTAAAAGCAATCCAATTAATATGCTAATGAGCTGATAAATATTTATGAAAGATGTTGAATTATGCAGAAAGCTTTCAGAGGTCCGTGTGAAATGAATTGCGTGCAGAACTTCAAAGCGGCGCTCTGCTAATGAGCGAGGGGGAGTGAGATTTGCATACGGCTTTAATCAGCTGCATACTGATTAACTTTCATTATGTATGCAGCACTTCTAGATGTAGTCTTTGTGTTTCGCTGGTCTCGGTGTTCTCCGTCGGATGTGTTCTCTGCGTCCGTCTGTGATCTGAGTATCGTAGCGTGGCTCGTGGACACAGGTAAGTTTATCATGATCAGTTATCGGACGGCGTTCGCTCTGTTGATTGTGTTCTGTATGAATCACTGCTGGAAAGTTCTGCTTGTAAATGTTGATTAATAGTTCTGCCTTGATATTCGGTGTCTAATATTGCAGCTCTCGTCATCTGGGACTGGGTGATATGGCAAATAATTAAATTTATTTTTGTGTTTAACTAGTCAGCTTAAAACTGCCACATATTTCAAGTCAAATTCTCTTTATGAATCATCTGGTTACAGATAGCTCGGTTCAGTTTGGTGCTAACGGACCACGAACTCACATGTTAAATATCTTTGCAGAACAGATGCATGAAATCTTGAATTTAAAACTATCCTATGCATTCAGAAATAATGTCAGAAGAAAATTAAAAAATAATTCTCAATATTTCTTTAAAGTTCTTTGCTGTTACCGATATCTAGGTTGGACCTCACTGACCGATACCGAATAATCAACCGATAGTTTTTAAAATGGAACTAAATGAAAACTAAAACTACCATTTTTTTTTTTTTAGACACCACTGAACCTTACTTTTTAAATGAATAAAAACATGAATTTCAATTATGTATGTATATTCACTTATTATTATTTTATTTAATTTTTTATATATATATATATATATATGTGTGTATATGTGTGTGTGTGTGTGTGTGTGTGTGTGTGTGTGTGTGTACAAGAAACTTTAAAATGTAAAAATGTATTATTAAATGTTGAAATTAACACTCTTAACTAGCACCAACACTTCTCCAGCGCTCATTAATCTTAATGTAAATCAGTGGTGCACACACTTTTTTTTTGCATGGGATCTACCTTTTAAATGAGAAACTCACCGAGATCTACCAAATGAAAATAAATAATACAATTACATATAAAGCAAATGATTGAAAAAAGCTTGTTGGGATGCACCATTTAATTTCAACTGTCATGTTTAAAGATCTGCGCTATCAAGCGCAAGGTTAGGGGTTCGATTCCCTGGGAACACATGATATGTACAAATGGATAGCCTGAATGCACTGTAAGTCACTTTGGATAAAAGCGTCTGATAAATGCATAAATTTTAAATTTAAATTTAATTTATTTAAATATCTAAACAAAGGATACTGCGTTACATATGATCATTGTATGTGTACTCTTTATTTTCTTCTATTTGATAACACTTTATGGTTATCTAATCAAAGTATGCTAATCACACACCGGAAGAAAAGTGCAGCGCTGCATCTTTAACACAACTCACAGATATCACACACTGAACAGGAAAACATTTATTTTAATAATGAACAAATTAGCATGAGTTTGAAGTTTGGTGTTTAAAAAGCAGAGCGAATGAAGCATACTTTGTTATCACAGAAAGATGCACAATACAAAATTTCACAGCCTGGGGTTGAAGTCATTAAAGAGCCAGTAAGATGAAAATTCTAAGCTTCCTATCACTGTTTATAAGTCCTGTACAATAGGTTTAAATCCATCCAAGGTTAAAAAACATTGTCATTTTGTCAAAATATCATTTTAAAATTACCACAATTCTCAGAGATCCCCAAACAGTTCGCGGGATGCTTTTCAAAAGATTCAGTTTCCTTAAACCCCACCTTTCGGTAGCATACTGTGTTCTGATTGGTCAACTAACATAGTCAGTTTTGATTGGTTGTTCCGCACACACCTCCACGGTAAACTATGCGTTAGCATCTGTTTGGGGTGAATTATGTCTTATTCCTCTCATCGCGAAGCAAACAGTAAAATAAAAAACTTGAACAGTCTCGCTGCTTCTTCTTCTGTGTGTGTGTATTCAAGCCGCACGCTTCAGTTTGAATCTGAATAGCGTTCAGCGCGGGGGCGTGGTCACGAAGGGAGACATGAAAAACAGACATCGCAGAATATCTGTTTTCGGCAACACTTGTTTAGTTTTAAAGTAGGCATGTTAAGCTTTCTATAGATATCTCTCTCATGTCTCTTCGTTGAGTATTCACGGAGTTACACTTCATTTTAATGACGTGTTTGTACATGACGATCAGCGCAGACAGCACACATACTGATAAGACGCTCGGGAGAAAACAGACACATAACTTCATAATCATACTTCGCGTTGTGATTCGGAGATGCTCGTTGGTCTAAATAAAGATCTAAAAAAAAAAATCCCGCTGTACTCACCGAGATTAGAAAAGCAGTCGAAACGAACAAAAGGGATTTGTTGTACTCCTCTGGTATTGTGGTGAAAATGAATTTTAGCCATTGGTTCTTCTGATCTTCATACTTTGGCAGTGAAAATAAAACAAACTTGCCTTTACAATTAAAAACACACTGTCTCCTCGACATGACGCTCTCACACCAACCAGAGCGTCTGTGTGTGTGTGGGGGGGGGGGTGGGGGGGCAGGTCAGAGGTCAGTTTCTCTCAAGACGGTAGGCGGAGATTATTATGCAAAGTGTTCTAGTGACGTACATAGAGATGGGCAAAAGATTTGAAATCTATAACGACTCGTTTCAGCGATTCAGAGTCGACTCCTTACTTTAGAAGCCAATAACTTTATAAATCGTGTACTTTTTGGTTTAATTACTTTGCACATTGTTTACACTGATGGACAGCTACATCAAACACTGTAATACAGGTAATCTTTGATTTCCCATCTGTGTGGCTCTTTAATGATTATTTGGCACAGACAGCAGGAGGTGTCAGTGATTTCTGCCTCTAGAGGGCGCTCTCTCACTGTGTAATGATAGTGAACCTTCTCAGCCGCTCCACCAGCGGAAATAACCTGGAGAACAGGGATTTTTACACAGTTCCAGCAATCAACTATAGGAGCCGATTAATCGGCAAAACCAATACATCGGTTGACCTCTAACTTGTATTAAACGATAAAATGGCCAGCTCTACTGTCTTCAGCAGCTTTGGTAAATGTTGGCTAGTTGTAAAGACATGCACTGTTTTCTCTCAGCAGATCTGAGCAAAGGCAGCATGGAGAACGGAGCGCATGGAGGTGAGTAACGAGAAGCTGATTCATTACTCCTGAGTGTGTTTGACCACTGAGTGACCCTCGTGTGTTCATCAGCTGCTCAGGCCAACGGTCAGGAGGGCCACAAACCCAGCGGTCAAGCAGCGGTCAGCGGCGTTCAGACACAGGAGCCGCTCCAGCAGGTACGTGAAGCATTGATTAAACACACTTCTGCTCAGAAACAGCTGGAGGAGAGTATGAGTTTCTTCTGTTAAACACACAAGATGATATTCTGAAGATTGTTTCATACTCTGGTGGTCACAGAATAAAATTAAACTCCTACATGTTTGGAACATCTTGATGACAGTTTCACTTCTGGGTGAACTATCCCTCTTGAGATATTATTATTGATCAGTGTGGCTTAGTTTCGGCCAGATTTGGTATAAATCAATCCCAGAATGCAGGTAAGGAATTCTAGCAAAATTACATCTTAAAAATATAACCTGTTCTTTACACTAGACATTATACTTAAACACAGACATGCAGCTTCTTTACATGCGGGTGTTTAACATATTTAATTTTGAGATATATCAGATAAATGTGTCCCCTCCAAAAATCTTTAGGATATTAAGTAAAGATCATGTTCCATGAAGATATTTTCATTTTATACCATAAATATATTAAACTTCATTTTTGATTAGTAAAATGCATGGCTAAGAACTTAATTTGAACAACTTTAAAGATGATTTTCTAGATTTTATATATATATAATATTTTGCTCCCTCAGATTCCAGATTTTCTAGTATTGTCCTCCAAACAAACCAGACATCACTGGAGAGACGATTTATTCAATTTCCAGATATTTTTGTCATTTTTTTGTTTGTTCATAGTAATATTGTTGAAATTATTGTGCATTATTCATTGAAGTATTTTTATTACCTCTTTGTTGTATATTATTATTGTATTATTATTCTTAAGTGTTTACTTTGAATACAGCCTTTAATGCTGATATGGCATACAATAATTGAATATTTAGATTCACAATGTACAGTCAAGGTATGAACCATTTTCATGCTAAAGCAATGAAGTCTAAGCTGAATTGTTCCTGAGAAGTATCCGCTTCAGCTGGTCTGTTCTCTGTGTCTGTGCAGGTGAGCATGACTCCAGCGCAGCTGTTGCAGACGCAGACGCAGATCCTGGCCGCAGGTCAACAGAGCAGCACTGGAGCCAGTATCTCTGCGGCCACGCCCATCACACTGTCCCAGCCCATTCAGATCGCCTCTGTGAGTGACTGACAGCTCGCCGTCCAATCACAGTCCAGATCACTGACACACCCACAAACGCCTGAGAGCTGCTGCTCATGCGCACAAGAATAGAGACAACTGTTAGTTAGACGTACGATACTGTTCAAACATGTTTGGGGTCAAAGAAATTATTACTTTAATTCATAAAAGATACATTAAATTGATCAAAAGTAACAGACATTACAACTTTACTAATGTTACAAAAGATGCCTATTTCAAACAAATGCTGTTTAAAATAATAAAATGTATAAATTTCCACAAAAATATTGAGCAGCACGACTGTGTTCAACACTGATAATAATCTTCATGTTTCTTGAGCAGTAAATCATCATATTATTCTGATTTCTGAAGATCATGTGACACTGAAGACTGGAGGAATGATGCTGAAAATACAGCGGAGCATCACAGAAATACATTACACTTTAACACAGATTCACACAGAAGATGGCAATTTTAGATTAGAATAATATTTCAGTTTATACTGTATTATTGATCAAAGAAAGACAGCAGAAGAGACTTGCATATTTTACAGTAAAAACATCAGTCATGTGGATGCATACGTCTCTCGCTCACTCCCTCTCTCTCTCTCTCTCTGTCGTTCTCTCTCTCTCTCTCTCTGTCTCTGTCGTTCTCTCTCTCTCTCTCTCTCTCTGTGTTGTTCTCTCTCTCTCTCTCTCTCTCTCTCTCTCTCTCTCTCTGTCTCTGTCGTTCTCTCTCTCTCTCTCTCTGTGTTGTTCTCTCTCTCTCTCTCTCTCTCTCTCTCTCTCTCTGTCTCTGTCGTTCTCTCTCTCTCTCTCTCTCTCTCTCTCTCTGCAGACGCAGGGCTTGAACCTGCCACAGTTTGTCTTGGTCCAGCCGGGTCACTCCCTCAGTCCTCAGTTTCAGCCTCAGTTCATCATATCTCCGTCTCCTCAGGGTCAGACCGGTACGAGCGTCTCCTCTGTTTGCTGATTCTGTCGCTCCTCTGCACTGTTTCTAACTCGTCTGTGTGTGTCTCAGGTCTACCTCAGAACCCAGCGCAGAGCAGCCTCGCCCTCACCGCACAGGTACAGACCTGCAGAACACTGACCCACAGAACACAGAACACTGACCCCTGCGGAACACTGACCCCACGGAACACTGACCCCACGGAACACTGACCCCCACAGAACACTGACCCCCCCCAGAACACAGAACACTGACCCCCGCAGAACACTGACCCCCCCCAGAACACAGAACACTGACCCCCGCAGAACACTGACCCCCCCCAGAACACAGACCCCGCAGAACACTGACCCCCCCCAGAACACAGAACACTGACCCCCGCAGAACACTGACCCCCCCCAGAACACAGAACACTGACCCCCGCAGAACACTGACCCCCCCCAGAACACAGAACACTGACCCCCGCAGAACACTGACCCCCCCCAGAACACAGAACACTGACCCCCGCAGAACACTGACCCCCCCCAGAACACAGAACACTGACCCCCGCAGAACACTGACCCCCCCCAGAACACAGAACACTGACCCCCGCAGAACACTGACCCCCCCCAGAACACAGAACACTGACCCCCGCAGAACACTGACCCCCCCAGAACACAGACCCCGCAGAACACTGACCCCCCCCCAGAACACAGAACACTGACCCCCGCAGAACACTGACCCCCCCCCCAGAACACAGAACACTGACCCCCGCAGAACACTGACCCCCGCAGAACACTGACCCCCCCAGAACACAGACCCCGCAGAACACTGACCCCCCCCCAGAACACAGAACACAGACCCCGCAGAACACTGACCCCCGCAGAACACTGACCCCCCCAGAACACTGACCCCCGCAGAACACTGACCCCCGCAGAACACTGACCCCCGCAGAACACTGACCCCCCCGGAACACAGACCCCGCGGAACACTGACCCCCGCGGAACACTGACCCCCCCGGAACACAGACCCCGCAGAACACTGACCCCCCCAGAACACTGACCCCCGCAGAACACTGACCCCCGCAGAACACTGACCCCCCCAGAACACTGACCCCCGCAGAACACTGACCCCCGCAGAACACTGACCCCCCCGGAACACAGACCCCGCAGAACACTGACCCCCGCGGAACACTGACCCCCCCGGAACACAGAACACAGACCCCGCAGAACACTGACCCCCGCGGAACACTGACCCCCCCCAGAACACAGACCCCGCGGAACACAGACTTTTACTTTGGATGCGATTGATAGTTGCCCATTACTAATACAATTTTCATCTGATTGAAAGATTAATTAAATTGTTAATGTTTTATGTCTTCATGTGATTACCAGAAAATGTCAAATTTTGGTAACAAAATAAAACCGGAAAACATTAAGATAGACATAGGGTTAACAAAAAAATTCTGGAAAAAAATATCTAGAAACATAAACAATTTAAAAATAGATCTTGTAAAAATGCTGCATGGTTAGTCTCAGGGCAGTATGCAGACCTCTGCCCCGCTGCAGACGAGCCGCTCCTGATCGGATGTAGAGGTCAGTCGGAGCTCTCCTAGTGTTGATGGAGGTGCTGTGTGTTGGTGGTGTTTGCAGGCTGCTACACCGACGAGGAAGATCGCCGCTCTACCGGCTCCAGCATCTGCTCCCAAGCGCATCGATGCTGTGTGTGTGGAGGAGGCCAGCGACCTCGAGGAGCTCGAGCTGTTCGCCAAGAACTTCAAACAGAGACGCATCAAGCTGGGCTTCACTCAGGTGTGTGTGTGTGTGTGTGTGTGTGTGTGTATTTCACATGTCTCTCTCTGTTAACACACCTGATTCAGATCATCAGCTTGTTAGAAGTCAGCTCCGTGTATGAACTGTGTTCACGTTGACATGCTCCCTACTCCCTGAGCAGGGGACATCTGTTGAAGTGTACCTCACTCCCGAACATTAATTCACGGATTTGCGCTGCGCAGCGTCTTCACACACAGACAAGTGTGACATCATACACCTCTGTAAATAAATACAATTTAAATTCACGTCTCGCACACTTCAATGCACTTTGAATGGAACATAAACGTTCACTTCGGAGTCATGGCAGAATATCCTGTGATGTCCACTTCGCAGGGCACTTATGTTCGCATAGAACCAAATTCTGCAGTGATAAGAGAAAGATACAAAACGTGCAGAGCAGGTGACGTGGTCTGGAATTGAGAGCCGCTGCATTGATATATTGTATGGCTTCAGAAGTAACAGAATAATTCACACTCAAAAAAAAAATCTCTGATTTGGATCGGCCCTCTCCAATCGATTGCATCTCTACTTCTAAATCATACTGTGTGAGGAAGTAGAAATGCAGCAAGTTTCCTGTAAGGTGTAGGGCAACAGCACACACAGTCTGTACAGTATAAAAACAAGTACTCTTATGGAATAATAATAATAATAGCTAAGTGTGTGTGTGTGTGTGTGTGTGTGTGTGTGTGTCAGGGTGATGTGGGGCTGGCGATGGGGAAACTCTACGGAAACGACTTCAGTCAGACCACCATCTCCAGATTCGAGGCCTTGAACTTGAGCTTCAAGAACATGTGCAAACTCAAACCTCTGCTGGAGAAATGGCTGAACGATGCAGGTGAGAACCGCTTTCTTCTGCAGATCCAGAGAACACCGTAAACACACAGCGAACAGAAACAACACAACAGAAACTCACTTTGAAAATAAAACACACACTTTAGCAGTTCTTGGTTAAACACTCTTTCTCTGCGTCATGTCGTCCAGTAGAACAGGTACGATGATATACTCAAATATTCCAGTCTAAAATATGAGGGCAGAAATGATTCTATATAGTTTTATGGTTTATATTTGTATTGTGTTATAGTTGATCTGTGTGTCGGTCTTCCTGAATATCTGCACAATTGCATGTTTATTGACCTGTTGTATAAAATCAATATAAATAGAGATTAATATTGTTAATTTTTTTTTTTTTTTTTTTTGCTAATTAAATTTAAAATGTTGCATTTAAAAGAAGTATCATATACAGATACTATATTGGTTTTATTAATATTATGAATTTTTTGTTATTTAACATTTTCCTTTTTTTTATTTCAATAACGTTTTAGTAATTTGTGACTAATTTTTAGTGCCTTT
>NC_068396.1:1873053-1875553 GCF_023724105.1 Carassius gibelio
TCAGAGGACTTTTTAAACTAGTACTCACTTTATCGATATGGTTAGAAGGCTTTAAACGAGTACTAACGGGTGCGGGCCAACTCCGAGTGAACTGATTCTGAATCGAGTTTGTTCAACTGAATCAATTGAACCTGTGATTCGCTCACATCTGTCTGTCCTATCAGATGTTGTTCCTGGCGATCTGACGGAGCAGGGGTCAGAGGTCAGCACTGATGCTCAAGGATCTTCAGCTGAAGATTGTGCTCTCATACTACTGTGTACAGACACGCTTCATTTCTGTTCCTTTGCCAAAGCAAACGTCTTGTTTTCACTCCTTTCATTGATTGCGTCTCGGTGTTTTTATATGAAAATATCACCAGTTTCTGTTCTGTGCTCGTGTTTCCTCTTCTACACGTGAAGCCACAGACGCGAGGCGGCAGCATTGATCTCGTCTCGTCTCTCGCTCTATGGTTTATTATATCGTTCATCAGTGATTGCATGTGAGCAGCTTCAGGTTCATCTTTATTATTTTCTTCAGGATTGAAACCAAAGATTCATCAGCGTCCGTCTTTGTGTTTGTTTCTCCTCTTCTTTAGTCAGAAAACACTCTATATTTCAGGAGTATATAGAAACATATGAAAAAAAAAACATAGTTTTATTTTGTGGCTCCCAAAGCAGAAATCCTCTTAAGGATGAAAACCAAAGATTTCTCACTTTCTCTTTGCCTTTTCTTTATTTTATTTTTTATTTTTTAAGTGTAGTTAATTTGAAATCATCAACTCATTCTAGTCTTTATGATCCAGAGGTCAGATGATTGATTTTCTGCTGGAATAAGAATTGAGACAAGGAATCTCACTGTCTGTGTGTGTGTGTGTGTCTGTGTGTGTGTGTGTGTGTGTGTGTGTTCAACAGAATGTGTTTCATATGTTACAGAAGGGCTGTTCTCTCACACACTCTTCTCTCTAACACACACACGCTTATACACTCACTCTCTCTCACATTAACCCTCTCTCTCACACACACACACACACACACACTTCTCTCTGTTGTTTCTCCACAGGTTCTCGTTGATGAATCGACTCTCGCTCGGTTCACTTGTGTGTGTTTGCTGTAGAAATGAACTGCTCTGGATTTGTGTTTGTGTGTTTCTCAGATGATGAGTTTGTCCTGTTGCTGTTGCCGTAGTTGTAGATCTCATTAAATGTTTTTTTCGCAGACTTGTGTGTGTTATTTTGATCATCAGTCGAATCAGGTTTCATAATCAGGTTTGATTATTTACTGAAAATATTAGAGGAAAATCATTTTAACAAGCTGATACAAAGTTACACAAACAAAACAGACAAAAGTAACAACAACCAAATGAAAAACAATGAGATTCTCCGTTAGATGCAATATTACTCTACTGATATAAAACAAAAGATATTAAACATCAGTCATCATGAATCCCCTATTTAACCCATATTTCACCACAAAGTCACAAGAAAAGCTTTAAAACATACAGAATATTACAGGTAAAAGCTTACAATAAAATCACCTTTATCTAATCTAACATTATTTTTACAGCATTTATTATCCTTTTAATTAATAAAAATGTTCATGTTAGTTTACACCATAGTAATGTTAGATACAACTTTTGACGGTAAAATAAATTTGTACATGTTGAGATTAATTTCAATATTTAAGAATAGTTTTTTTAACGTTAGTTTATTGTAACATGTAACCAGACGCCTGACTGCGTGGAGTGCATCCCTGAATCTCTGGTGTGGGTCCGTCATCTCAGAATTACATTTCTTTCTCTTTTTTACATTTTCAAATTCACTACGTTATTATCTTTTTATATCGAAACAGTGTGAAACTCTAGTGACGTCTACTGCAGTCTCTATGTGACCCATGTGGACTTGATTCGAAAAAGCTGGGGTCTATAATTCACCGAGTGTGGAAACACAGTGACTCTGGAGCAGATGAACAGTGACTGGACGGAGATCAGTGTTTAGCGCGGCGTGGCGTGAAGCGGCTGCATGTGCAGAGAATCATACGTGTCTTTAGTCATGGAGCTCAAACCCTGAAACACAAGAACACATTCATCAGGTCAAACACACTCTGATGTGCAGGATCTGGTGTTCATCTGTGAGCTGAAGCGTGTCTGACCTGATAAACCTGATCAGTTCGGCGCCGCTGCTGCAAAATCACAAACAGAGTGAGTCTTTTCATGTGAATCATTCAGAAGAATCGGTTCGAGACAGTAAAAGTGAATCAGTCACACTTACTCCGGGCTTGGCCTCGATCTCTCGGTACGTGTCGTCACCCTTCTTCTGCAGAGGCTGAAACAAACCATCATCATCATCATCACCATCATCTTCATCATCATCATCATCTTCATCATCATCATCATCTTTCCATCAATATAAACTAGTTTTCCAGTGTTTTATATTAGTATTTAAAAATGTAATTTAATCTAACTACAAGTACTGAATTTTATTTTATGTTTTAATTTTAGTTGATTTTTAAGATCTGCCTGACT
>NC_068396.1:1883053-1933053 GCF_023724105.1 Carassius gibelio
GGAATGATGCTGAAAATACAGCAGAGCATCACAGAAATAAATTACACTTTAACACAGATTCACACAGAAAACAGATGATTTACACTGGAATAATATTTCACATAATTGCTGTTTTTACTCAGAATGATGACTCTTTAGAGAGTAGTGTTGTGTATAAAGTGAACTGAAGCGGTCTGTGATGTGTTTGTGTGAATGTGGAGCGCTGGTTAAACACTAATCAACATCTGTCAGGTGTGGGACTCATGTTTGAGTTCACAGAATTTGATCTGATTCTGCAGCGTGTTCCTTGAAATGATGTTTTTCAGCCTGAATTTTCCACCGTGTCTCGTCGTGTGATTCACTGATCTATTAGAGAGGACTCTGACTGTAAACCAAGCTGCTGTCGCCCACTGAACAACACTTTCCACAACATCAGCAGCATCGGATCAAAAACAGCTTCAGCAGAAACACAGACGGCTCTGAACACACACAGAATTAAGTTCAATAAAGCAGAAATAAAGATTCTCTGAAACTGTGAAGCGAAGACTCTTTGAAGACGCTCACGAGTCGAAACAGATGAGATGAACACTGACGCAAAAATTTCCATTTAACAGATCTGATGCTCCGTAATATCTCATTCAGACGTCATGGCAATAGTTATTCTCATTTTATAAATAAATATTAGATGTATATATCATATATGAAGAGTTTATTTGTAAAAAACAATAACTCCCTTTGTTTAAAATATTCAGAAACCATGTTTTTTCTGTTATTTTGTAACCTAATCAAAATAACTCTGCAGTTAGATCGAGATAAATTGGAATGCACAGAAAAAACATGATTTTTTTTTTTTTACATTTTGAAAATGTTTAACTTTTCACACACACACACACACACACACACATAATAAATATACATACACGCACACACACATATAATAAATATATACACACACACGCGCGCACACACATAAATAATAAATATATATATATACACGCACACACACTATGTATATACTTATATGTGTGCTTGAATTTATAATGATTTCGCAATACTAAAATTTTTAATCTAAAACAAGCATCAGATAGACAGTGGAACTGAATTCACCAGCTACTGGTAGAATAAAACTCTATAAACAGTGTGTGTGTGTGTGTGTGTGTCTGTGTGTGTTTCATCTTTCATCTGTGTTTGTGGAAAATCATGAATGGCTGATGAAGTTCTCACAATAATATCATGACATGACTGGAGTGTGTCGGTGGAAAGAGTGAATCAATCCAGTATCATCTGATCTGAGATCAGCGGATCCTCCAGCGTTTCCACTCGACTCTGCTTTACTGGAGATTCACACGGACTGAATCAAACACTGAATCAGCACTGAATCAGCACTGAATCAGCACTGAATCAAACACTGAATCAGCAGTGAATCAGCACTGAATCAAACACTGAATCAGCACTGAATCAAACACTGAATCAGCAGTGAATCAGCACTGAATCAAACACTGAATCAGCACTGAATCAAACAATGAATCAGCAGTGAATCAGCACTGAATCAAACACTGAATCAGCACTGAATCAAACACTGAATCAGCACTGAATCAAACCCAGTGAAACCCCGTGAAACCTCCAGCTCTAAACACACTTTCACACTCAACACTTAAACATTCAGTATGACTCGAGATCGTAGGTTTATTTTACATTCAGCTCTCAAATCAAAACTCGTGAAGTTTGGAGAAGCAGAAGTTTGTTCCGATGTTTCAGCGTTTCTAATAAAAGATAAACACTCAAATCAGCCAAATCTGTTAATAACGAAACCTTTCACTGGACTGAAGTTCATCCACACGGCTGCAGAGTTCATCTCAGTTTTATTTCTGTTCACAATCTCTTTCACAGTAACTTTAGATTCAATCAAGCCTTTGGGATCTTTCTAATATTATTGGTGCTTATAAAACGTATACAATATATATATATAGTGGAGATATTTTCACTCATGTTCTAGATGAAATGTTTCCTGGAGAAATATTAGATTTTTCTGTAAAAAATTAAGAATTAAAATTAATCGAATGCAGAATTTAAAACAATATGTATTTGAAAACGTTTTGCACTGTTGACTTATTGTTTAACTTTTCTTTTTTTACGCAGCAACGAGAGAACAAAGCGAATAACACGAGACAAACAATAACACAGCACACAGAAGACATTTAAGAGTAATTCAAGACACAGAAACTATCTGTTTGTTCTTCAATTCCATATAATCACATATATATATAAATTATATATAAGTATTACAAATTATAATTCTAAATATATTCTGAGTAATAATTAAACCTGGATCGCTTGAGATATAAAAGTAAGAAAGCAGACGGCCGCGGCCTGCGAGCGAAGCACGACCCCAGCTCAGGTCAGCAGTGGACGGCCTTTGACCTCAGGGGGCCAAAGGTCAAACACTGGATTCAGCTGAAAGAGACTTCTGAGCTGATTCTCAATCTTTAGACTGGAGGAATCGCTCGACTCCACAGAAACCTCGACAAAGATGGCGGCCTTCCCTTAACGTATCTGAACACACACACACACACACACTCTCTCGTACCTGACACAGGTGTGATGGACAGCAGGATGACCAGTGCGGACGCTCCTCTCCACGCCATCATTATCCCTTCGTCTGTCTGCTAGTCTGTCGTCTGATGGGCCGCAGGTTCGAGACGCACGAGTGTGTGTGTGTGTGTGTGTGTGACTTCGTTGAAGCTCTAGATCTGCTCTGTGACAGGAAGTGGCTCCTCGAGCTCCACCTGAACATACAGACACGACCCACCTACTGAAACACTGACGACACACACACACACACACACACACGCGGCCTACTCACTCTCAGAGGAAGATCTGAGCGATTAACAGAACAAGAGACAAACAATCCAATCCAAAATCTGCGCTTTAATTCACTGCATCATTACAAAAAAATACACATCAGCATTAGAAAAATAATCACTGAGTAAATATGATTTGACTGGCGTCTGTGTGATTCTACAGGGCTGGAAGACGTCAGATGAGTGTAAAAATACAAGCAAAGTGAGCAGAAACTTGTTTAAGGCTAGAAGCCTTTCCAGTCGGAGCTGCACAACCCAAAAACTTGTTGTGACGTTCACATTTCCTGCTACAGGGGTCAGAAGGGGTCAAAGGTCAGGGGTAAGGACACCTATGAGTGACCGATGAATCACACAAGGCTTTCTTTACATTTCAATCTGCCTTTGGTGTGAATCTGCAAAGGGTTAAATGAAGGCACTTGTGCAAACTGCAAAAATCATTCAGGAGCATTTTACAAAATGCTTACAAAAGAATTAATGTTATGGAGAAATTAACAACATGTGATTAATACATCTCTCACAGACAAACACAGTTCAAACAGAATCAACCTGAGAAACATTGATAAAACCAAGTCTCTTCTGAAACACTCCTTCAGTGATTCTGCTCCGGTTTACCAGGATCACAGCGTGTCACTTCCTGCAGAAACACACACACACACACACACAGCGCGGTCACGTGACGTTCAGCACAGCGTCTGCTTCTGACTGATAACAGCTGCGCTCAGAGCTCATGTGAACAGTATATTCAGCGCTACATCGCTGAGAAGACGATAAATGGACTGTTTCACTGAATCAACTCAAAACTCCGATTCAGTGAATTGTTCACTCAGAAATGTCCAGTCTGCCCTCCCTAATTCACATGATTTATCAAAGAACAATAATGATTTTACTGCATCTTACTTGAAATGAAGCTTCATCTGATCAAACCTGAATCATGTTGTTCAGCTCATTTTATTGCTAGTTAAATGCTAGTTCATGTTGTGGCACTGGACTAAAGGCTACTGATTATAGAACAACTCCCTCCACCCCAAGTACATTTGTTGTGTTCCTGTTTAAAATGATCAGCCTACAAAAAAACTGCTTAGAAATCTCGTTATGCTAAATTATTACCAAATATTGCATTCTTTCGATCTGTGCAGGTTTTGTCTTTTGTTTTGGAACTGACTGATCATAGACATCATTAATCTACGCTTATGCACATCGGTTTTTATTATCCACAAATAATGCTTTTTAATTAAAATAAATGAACTTTACTAGAATTATCCAGATATAATGCTTTTTTCATTCAAAAACTGAATATTATTCAAAATTCGAGATTTATGAGCTCCTCTGTAAAAGACCAGGAACACCAAATGAGTTAAAGGATTTTAAGTACAGCATATTTAGTGCTGATTCACACTGACTGAATGGAACGGAGTCATATAAGTGAATCATCACACAAGTGAAGCTCGATCACGTCTGTTGGACTCACCACTGTGTTTCTGGTACGGAGTGGCTCGGTAATACTCCTCCGGTGTGACGGTTTTCACTCCGCCGAAGTAATCGAGCACCCAGACCTGTGTGATGTTCATCTTGGCGAAGAACCAGTTATGGTCAGTTGGCCAATCAATCATCTCTGGGTGTCTACTGAACAGAGCGGCTTTAGCCACCGATGCCTCACTGCCATTCACCTGAAACAGATTCATCATCACACCATCACTGATTCACACCGATTCACAGTCACACTATCACTGATTCACACCGATTCACCATCACACCATCACTGATTCACACTGATTCACCATCACACCATCACTGATTCACACTGATTCACCATCACACCATCACTGATTCACACCGATTCACCATCACACCATCACTGATTCACACCGATTCACCATCACACCATCACTGATTCACACTGATTCACCATCACACCATCACTGATTCACACTGATTCACCATCACACCATCACTGATTCACACCGATTCCCAGTCACACCATCACTGATTCACACCGATTCACCATCACACCATCACCGATTCACCATCACACCATCACTGATTCACACCGATTCACCATCACACCATCACTGATTCACACTGATTCACCATCACACCATCACTGATTCACACTGATTCATCATCACACCATCACTGATTCACACCGATTCCCAGTCACACCATCACTGATTCACACCGATTCACCATCACACCATCACTGATTCACACTGATTCACCATCACACCATCACTGATTCACACCGATTCCCAGTCACACCATCACTGATTCACACTGATTCACCATCACACCATCACTGATTCACACTGATTCACCATCACACCATCACTGATTCACACTGATTCACCATCACACCATCACTGATTCACACCGATTCACCATCACACCATCACTGATTCACACCGATTCCCAGTCACACCATCACTGATTCACACTGATTCACCATCACACCATCACTGATTCACACTGATTCCCAGTCACACCATCACTGATTCACACCGATTCACCATCACACCATCACTGATTCACACCGATTCCCAGTCACACCATCACTGATTCACACTGATTCACCATCACACCATCACTGATTCACACTGATTCACCATCACACCATCCCTGATTCACATTAAATCAGTCACACCATCACTGATTCACACTGATTCACCATCACACCATCACTGATTCACACTGATTCACCATCACACCATCACTGATTCACACTGATTCCCAGTCACACCATCACTGATTCACACCGATTCCCAGTCACACCATCACTGATTCACACTGATTCACCATCACACCATCACTGATTCAGCATCACACCATCACTGATTCAGCATCACACCATCACTGATTCACATTAAATCAGTCACACCATCACTGATTCACACTATCACTGATTAACACTGATTCACCATCACACAATCACTGATGCATAACGATCACAGTCACACCATCACTGATTCACACTGATTAAGCATCACACCATCACTGATTCACAGTCACACTATCACTGATTAACACTGATTCACCATCACACAATTACTGATGCATAACGATCACGGTCACACCATCACTGATTTACACTGATTCAGCATCACACCATCACTGATTCACTCCAATTCACAGTAACGCCATCACTGATTCACACTATCACTGATTAACACTGATTCACCATCACACAATCACTGATGCATAACGATCACAGTCACACCATCACTGATTCACACTGATTCAGCATCACACCATCACTGATTCACAGTCACACTATCACTGATTAACACTGATTCACCATCACACAATCACTGATGCATAACGATCACAGTCACACCATCACTGATTTACACTGATTCAGCATCACACCATCACTGATTCACTCCGATTCACAGTCACGCCATCACTGATTCACACTATCACTGATTTACATTAATTCAGCATCACACCATCACTGATTCACATTAAATCAGTCACACTATCACGGATTCACACTGATTCACCTTCACACAATCACTGATTCACAATGATCACAGTCACACCATCACTGATTCATACTGATTCAGCATCACACATCACTGATTCACAGTCACACTGTCCCTGATTCATACTGATTCGCACAATCACTGATTCACACTGATTCACTGTCACACCATCACTTATTCACACTGCATGAGGAGAAGAGTGCTGTACCTCCACCACAGAGCCCGACAGGATGATGTGAGCACACAGCGGACTCTGAGGATCAAATCCATGATTCTTACAGTAACTGGTCTGAGCCAGAGACACGGACAGAGATGACTGGGGATTCACCTGTCACACACACACACACACACACACAGATCAGATCATCAGTCGTCTGCAGTGTGTGTTCATTTTTTTACTTCAGCCGCTCAGTTCTGTTGAATGTTGATAAAGTGAAATTGCTGTGTCATGAACTAACAGTCATGTGCTGAATCACACTTACATAAAACCACATCAATGCTATATAGTCATTAATGAAAAAAGTAAAAATAAAACTTTTTTTATTAATTGTCTTCTCTCTCTAACACACGCATATATATGTGTGTGTATATATATATATGTGTGTGTGTGTGTGTGTGTGTGTGTGTATATATATTATAGCACTTTATCTATTTATTTAAAAATATATATTTCTATAATTATTATAATTATTATTTTACAATTAATATAATTTTATTACACTGCATGTTGGTCTATTTTGCTTACATATAATATCTTCTTTCAGAATATTGGAAAGGAAACATCCAAAATACACATTTAAATTATAACATATAGAAAGATGTGTGTTTGCGTGTTGTTCTATTTTACTCCATAATTTGATGAAAGGAAACATCAAAGACACACACTAAAGTTTTGATTTTTTTCATTTGATAAAAATCCAGAATCCTTCTGCAAAAAAACGTGAACTCTAAAATGGCAACAACAACAAAAGTATTTATCTGCTGGAAATGCATGCAAATGAGTGTAGCTACAGACGAATGAGTAAATGTTGATTAGTGTTGTGTAGCTCTATCTGTGTGTGTGTGTGTGTGTGTGATTGGTCCGCACCTGCAGGTCCTGCACCGAGATCTCCAGGTGTGTGAGGTACAGGTACGGGGTTCCGGTTCCGTTGCCCACGGGCCCGTCGCTGATGGAGAAGGCGTTGGAGAACGGCTGTCCTCGGACCGGATCGTGAGTGGAGATCGTGGCCATCGAAGCCCAGTCGCACTTATTGACCACGAACCGGGCCATACGAGCCACCTCCTCATGCGGCGGAACCGACAGAGAGCCACCGAGAGCGGCGACGAGCGCCACACACACCGCCAGCAGCGCGCGACCCTTCATCATCATCATCATCATCATCAGTGAACCAAACCAGCCACTGTAAACAGCCGAGCACACACGAGTATGACCACAGATCACTGACTGAACACTGAACACTGAACACAAATGATTCACATGAGCACAGAGTCATGAATCATGTGAGTCCAGTCCCCGATCACTGTGAACACTAATGATTCATTAGAACTCCGAACACGATTCATTTGATCACACGAGTCATGTGGACTCAACAGATACTCACGTGATCAAAACAGCATCATGTGACTTCAACACGTGGTTACAGAAGTAGCCAAGCCACAAACAACAAACACATTCGGTCAATTATTAAATCTCAGATTTATTTGCCTGGTTGTGTGAGTTTCTGGAATAACATTTTTAGGGATACAGAGTGGGAAGTTTTTATTTATTTATTCTTCTTCTTAATAGAGGTGTTGAGGTCTCTGTTAAGATTATAGTAAATTACAAACTTGCTAAATGAATAATAGCCTAGTATTTGTGTTCTGTCTGAAGAAACAAGCATTCATTTATTTTGGGACTGTGCTTATTGTAAAGTGTTCTGGGTTTACTTTTCCAATTTTGTTAAAATATATTTATATCAAAATTTGTGCATAACCCCTAAATATGTTGCTTTGGTAAGTCTTTGAATCTAGACCCTTCTCAATCTCAATTCATTATCAATTTATTTCTGTTTCTTGGCAAATTTAACATTTAGTTTTCAGGAAAACTCTTGATGTGTATGTAAACTCTAATAATTCTACATGTTAAGACTCTTTTATGGTGATTCTTATAACATGCTTTGATTCATTAATGTATGTGACCCTCGTTGTCTTTTGTTCTTATTCTGTCTTTGCATTTGTATTTGATGACAAGATACTAAACCTGTGAAAGAAATCATAAAATATTTAGTTTTACATTATATTCATATTTTAAGGATTTAATAAAACTACTCAATATTTAAAGAACACTGCATTATAGATGATTTTCTGTAAAGCATCTTTGAAATGTGTTTTGTGAAAAGCAATATGCAAATAACTTCCTTCCTTCATCAAATTCAATGTCCTGAAATTGATCGATATTATATTGTCTTTATTTGATACTCTAAATCTAGCTATTCTAATTCTATTTCATGTGCTTTCTTCTTATTTATAAAAAACCTCTGACACGAGCACTCTCTATTCTATTTCTATTCTAACTCCTTGTTTTATTATATTAAAACCCTTTTTCACAGCACTTGCTCTTGTGTTGGTTAGATTGCTTCTATTGTCCTAAAATTAATTCACTTTGGATAAAAGCATCTGCTAAATAACAAATGCAAATTATAATAAACATTTATATGTCACCTAATAATATAAACAAGTTTATAAGCAAATAGCTGCCATTTGAAACCACTTTATTTCTGAAATACAGTAGGATCATTTTGGCTTCAGTACAGCTTTGATAAATTTTAATCCACTTCAAATTATGACCAGTAATTATTAAATTCTTAACATTTAAAAATAAATAAATCACAAATCTGAGACTCACTCTAATTGATTAATTACGAAATAATCAACTCCGAGCCCTGATTGGCTCCAGCTCGTGTGCACAGGTGAAGCTCAGTTAAACTCAGTATAAAACACAAGAGTCTTCGATGAGAATCAAACAACTTTACTGCTGTTCTTTGTTTGACAGGTGTTTTAATCAGGTAAGTTTAATTTGCCTATTTGTAGTTATTTCTGTAACTTCTTATGGTAGTTAATGTTTGAAATGGATCAAAACCTTTTAAAGTTATCCTAAAACCAAATCAATATCAGTTCTTGACTAAGAAAAACTTTAGGCTTTGTCAGATGTTGACCACTGTAAAATAAATCATTGGGCCTATTTGTCCCGAGGTCGAACCCAACATTCTGTCTTAACGTAATTAACTTCAATTGCACTTTAATATATCTAAGTCAGTTTTGGGCTCTTCAGGCACTTGATCTGACTGTTTTCCGTCAGCTGTGCAGATGCATCGATCACTGTGTTCTTGTAACTTCCATCTTTAAATCCCCTGATCTTCTGAACTTTCCCCAGAGCCGTGTGCATCATGTCCGGACGCGGTAAGAAGCTGGTCGCTGCGCCGAAGAGCAAGTCCTCCTCCGTGTCGCGTTCGACGCGCGCAGGGCTGCAGTTCCCCGTGGGTCGCGTCGCGCGTCTCCTGCGGAAGGGGAACTACGCGCCGCGCATCGGCTCCGGGGCATCGGTGTACCTGACCGCGGTCATCGAGTATCTGTGCGCGGAGGTGCTGGAGCTGGCGGGCAACGCGTGCCGCGACAACAAGAAGCTGCGCATCGCGCCGCGTCACATCCAGCTCGCGGTGCGCAACGACGAGGAGCTGAACGCGCTGCTGGGCGGCGTCACGATCTCGGAGGGCGGCGTGCTCCCCAACATCCAGGCGCAGCTCCTGCCCAAGAAGACCAAAGCCCCACGGGACCCTGCCAACCCCAAAGACGTCCAGTCCCAGGACTTCTGAAGCGGACTCCGCTCGAGCACTTGACTGATGGTGGTTTTAACTTTAATAAATCTGTTTTCTCTAAAGTCTGTCTGGTTTTGGTCTTGAGCTGCATCTGAAGTTCCTGCTGGAGGATACACCATAGACACATCACAGAACTTCAATGGGATCTATTGGTTTAATGGAAACCGTGAAGGTACCTGTGGGCATCTACTGATTATTGGTCACCCTCGGTTTGTAATGAGTGTCCCAGAGCACTATAAAGGTGTGGGGGGGTTGTTCTTATATATGGGTAACAAGTTGGTTGGCAACTGTAGTTGAAGGCTTTAAGCTGGTCACAGGTTTCTGAAGTCCCACATAAAACCTCAACTGGCCTCATCTTGGTCTCGTCTGTGGTTTTTAGGTCCTTTTATGCTTGTAGCCTTCAAACATGAACTTTGAGCAGACTCTGTGATCAAACGGAAGGTTCTTAGAAACTCTTGAACCATTGTCTCAGTGTTCAACACTAAAGCTCTGTGTGACATGTATTTCTGCAATAAACAGTGTTTACCAAAATACACTTCAAAGTACAGCTAGTGTTTTTGTATTTTAAGTACAGGCTAAAAGCAAATATGAGATTCTAGCTCCTGATTCATAATCTAATGTTTAATAGTTTTTTTTTTTTTTAATAACAATCTCATTCCTAGCTGAGCTTTCAGGATTTTTTTTTTCCCCCACCGTTAATAAAGGATTGGCAGTGATCCTCAAATCTGACTCGATCATCTTTCCTGCAGAGTTTAGCTCTAACTCCAAACCGTGTCTTCAGGATCAATAGAAAACCACCGGTGTGTGTGTGTGTGTGTGTGTGATCAGGACTGGAGCTGAACTCTGCAGGAAAGAGGATCTCCTGAACCAGATTTGAGGATCACTGAAGAACCATTTTGCTTCCCACAGAACCTTTGACTCTTCAGGTCTCTAAAGCACCAATGTTTCTTAGTGTGGAGAACATCGTGATCATAAGAACCGTTTCCTGCTATAAAGAACTTTTGGTCTAATGTTAAAGCTTCTCCATGAACCATAAAATATTTCTCAAGAGTGACACTTCAGCACTTAATCAACAAAAACTCTCAGTCCTAAAATAATGACATCTCTTGTCTTTGTTTCTGCATTCATATCTTCAGATGAACCCAGTCTTTTTCAACCAGTGCGGCTCAGGATGACTGACAATGAAAAACTTCACGTACAGATATTTCCTATTCTGATTTACTCCCTCATCGTCTCAGAAAACACAGATAAACAAATCATAAAAGTGATTTTTCCCCCTGGAAAATAAAAATGAACAAAAACCTTGAAAGGCCATTTGTATAAAGAGCTTGAAATATTTTATTTATCAGTCAAAATTGAATACAGATTCCCAAACACTTAACTCTGGACAGTCATTACAGTATGAAGCGTCCTGGTGGTTTCTCTCACGTGTTCCAGGTCAGTTCCGATCCAGCTTTAACACACCTGGAAACCAAGCAGACAGGTGATGAGAGATCAGCTCCACGCTCACACTCAGAGTCTGACGCGTCTCACCTGCTGGTGAAGAAGGCGATGAGCGGGAACTGTGGGTCGTGTGTGTCCGTGAAGACGTTCTGCAGGAAGAGGTTCGGCTCACAGCTGTGCTGCAGGTCCATCAATCAATCAATATTCAATCAATCATTCGTCTGTCAGTGCGAGTCTTCAGCAGATGCAGTGTTTTCTGGGTAACGTCTGCTACACTTACGTTGAAGAATCGGGCCACGTTTCCCTCTTTGGAGGCGTCCAGGTAATACATCTGCTCAGGTGTGTGTTTGTGCTGCGACTCGTGTCCGTTTGCTTCGGTCAGTCTGGGTCTCTTACTCACGATCTCCTCACACGCCTCGCCCCCTACAAACACACACAGAATAACACACACACACACACACTGATGTGTGTGTCCTGATCTGGAGGTGTTTCTGTGCTCGTACCGTTCTGACTGCGGTCCAGCGACGACACGCCGAGCTGCTGCTGATCCTGAAACAGAGGAAACACTCCAGGACTGCTGCTGGTTTGGTCAGCTATTTGCATCTTATTTTCTATTTTTATCTTATTTAGTTTTGGTCAAGTTTGAATCACTTACAGAGCAGTTTTGTTAAAAAACAGTGCTTAGGACTAGGAGCAGTCTAAACTGAAAACATTCAATAAAATACATCAGTCTGTTTGGTCTTAAAATGCACACAGGTAATGCTTTTTTGTAAGGCATGTTTCATCATGTTTCACCAAATCAACTGAATGTGGACTCATACATGGTTTATCTCATCTAGTGTACTGATTTATTATAAGCTATTTAATATATAAATGAATATCAAAGACTTATGCACTCTCTCTGTCTACATGATCAATAAAAGGTTAAAAAAATATTAATATTGCAAAGTGCACCAGTGGTTTCTCCATTAACACAACAGCGGTATAGTAAGTGCATTTACTCAGAAAGAATCCAGAATGGTTTTAATTAACTAAATTAGCTGGGGAGTGCTCCACCTGCCCTGAGCAGCAGGTCAAAGGTCACCTGCAGGAGGGGCACTGACCTTGAGCTGATCGGCAGGTCTCTGGATCACAGGCACGTACAGCGGCGGAGAGCTGTCCAGCGGCTCACTGACCGTCTCCATGTGTCCGGCGGGCAGCTTCCACTCCTCCACCACCTCCACCTCATCATCAGACACCAACAGCTCTCCAGCCGCCGGCTCCTCCACGCTCTGCTGCTGACGGAGAACCACACCTGCGCACCACAACACTGATGCTCTTACTTTAGTTTTCACCTTACTTGGTTTTAGTTATCTTAGTACTTTAAAACTAAACCAAAGTGAGAAATGTGGCCTTGGCCTCTAGCTGAAAATCTGTTTTGTTTGATTTTATTTCAGTTAATATTCATTTTATTTCAAATAATGCAAATGTTTTGCATGGTTTTCGTTTTAGTTAACGACAGCAACCCTGATTTATTATGAAATGTTTTTTTGTTTTAGTAAATACAGACGCATCTTTCCGTCACAGAATGTCAAATGTACACAAAAAAGTAAAAAGGTAATTGCGACTTCTTATCTCACAATTTTTTATTTTGCATTCCAAACAAACAAAGAAAACAGAACAGCAAGATATAAACAAAAAGATATAAAAAAGGTAAAGTTGTGAGATATTCACTTTTAATTTTTTTACATTTTGCAGCAGAAACTAGTTTTCATAACTTAATGATAACCCTGGATTATATATGAATTCATGACTGAAAGAAATCTGATTTGTAATTTATTTTAGTTTAAGTAATGAAAATGTTTTATTTTAGTTTTCGTACGAGTGTATGATTATAACGCTGTCAAGTGTGTGTACCTGCGTAAATGCAGACGAAGGTTCCCTGATCGAGGTCATCTCTGCAGCGAACGGCCCAGCCGCGGTCCGGTGTACGAAACACCTGCAGCCGCACGCGCAGACCCTTCTGCACCACACGGTTCTGACAGCGGCTCCTCGCACAGCCGCACCACGGGCCACACTCGAACAGCCTGACAGATCACGAGACCGTTTATCATATCACAGGAGATCACGAGACAGATCAACAGATCACGAGATAGATCAACAGATCACGACAGATCACGAGATAGATCATCAAATCACGACAGATCACAAGACAGATCATCAGATCACGAGACAGATCATCAGATCATCAAAACACGACAGATCACGAGATAGATCATCAAATCACGACAAATCATGAGACAGATTATCGAAACACGAAAGATCACGAGACAGATCATCAAATCACTAAAGATCACTGAATCATGACAGATCACGTAACAGATCATCAAATCACGAAAGATCACGAGACCGATCATCAAAACATGACAGATCCGGGACCGAACATCAAATCACGAAAGATCACGTGACAGATCATCAAATCAAGAAAGATCACGAGACAGATCATCAAATCACAAAAGATAATCGAATCACGACAGATCACGAGACAGATCATCAAATCACAAAAGATAATCGAATCACGACAGATCACATGACAGATCATCGAATCACGAAAGATCACGAGACAGATCATCAATTCACAAAAAATAATCGAATCACGACAGATCACATGACAGATCATCGAATCACGACAGAACACGTGACAGATCATCAAATCACGACAGATCACGATACAGATCATCAAATCATGAAAGATCATTGAATCACGACAGATCACGTGACAGATCATCAAAACACAACAGATCACGAGACAGAACATCAAATCATGAAAGATCATTGAATCACGACAGATCACGTGACAGATCATCAAAACACGACAGATCACGAGACAGATCATGAGACATCATCAAAACACGACAGATCATAAAATAGATCATCGAATCACGAAACATCATGAGACAGATTATCAAAACACGACAGATCACGAGACAGATCATCAAATCACAACAGATCACGAGACAGAACATCAAATCATGAAAGATCATTGAATCACGACAGATCACGTGACAGATCATCAAAACACGACAGATCACGAGACAGATCATGAGACATCAACAAAACACGACAGATCATAAGATAGATCATCGAATCACTAAAGATCATTGAATCATGACAGATCACATGACAGATCATGAAAGATCACAAGACAGATCACGTGACAGATCATCAAATCATGGAAGATTACGAGACAGATCATCAAATCACGAAAGATCACGAGACAGATCATCAAATCACAAAAGATAATCGAATCACGACAGATCACATGACAGATCATCAAATCACGAAAGATCACGAGACAGATCATCAAATCACGACAGATCACGTGACATCATCAAATCATGAAAGATCACAAGACAGATCATCAAATCACGACAGATCACGAGACAGATCATCAAATCACAGGAGATCACGAGACAGATCATCAAATCACGAAAGATCATGAGACAGATCATCGAATCACAAAAGATAATCGAATCACGACAGATCACATGACAGATCATCAAAACACAAAAGATCATGAGACAGATCATCGAATCATGACAGAACACGTGACAGATCATCAAATCACGACAGATCACGAGACAGGTCATCAAATCACAGGAGATCACGAGACAGATCATCAAATCACGACAGATCACGAGACAGATCATCAAATCACGACAGATCACGTGACATCATCAAATCACGAAAGATCACAAGACAGATCATCAAATCACGACAGATCACGAGACAGGTCATCAAATCACAGGAGATCACAAGACAGATCATCAAATCACGACAGATCACGATACAGATCATCAAAACACGACAGATCACGAGACAGATCATCAAATCACAACAGATCACGAGACAGAACATCAAATCATGAAAGATCATTGAATCACGAAAGAACACGAGACAGATCATCAAATCACAAAAGATAATCAAATCACGACAGATCACGAGACAAATCATCAAATCACGACAGATCACGTGACATCATCAAATCATGAAAGATCACAAGACAGATCATCAAATCATGACAGATCACGAGACAGGTCATCAAATCACAGGAGATCACGAGACAGATCATCAAATCACGACAGATCACGAGACAGATCATCAAATCACAGGAGATCACGAGACAGATCATCAAATCACGACAGATCACGTGACATCATCAAATCACGAAAGATCACAAGACAGATCATCAAATCACGACAGATCACGAGACAGATCATCAAAAAGATCAACAGATCACGAGACAGATCATTAAATCACGAGACAGATCATGAGATCACGAGACAGATCACATCACCTGACAGAGGACGAGCTCACCCGGACTCACCCTGTGCTCAGGGGCGCGCTCAGCCTGCGGTGTCTGTACGCTTGCTGCTCTCCTGAGCCTCTGAGCGTCTGCTGAACACATGCGCAGCTCCATGCGTCTGCGCAGCCGTCGGTGCAGTCGCAGCACACAGAGAAGAGAGGTGCGCCGCTGAGGAAGCAGCCGTGTGGCCAGCGCTCTTTACGGTAGCGGAACTCTTTGGGCCGAGTGCCGTCCAGCTCGTTGAACAGAGACACGGGAACCGGCTCAATCCCGCGGCTGAGGTCCTGCTCGATCAGCAGCGCAGCCGAGGTCGGAGCTCGCACCTGATTCTCTGGAACAATCTGTGGGTCGAAGCTGAAGTGGTCTGGCTGCAGCACGCCGAGGCTCTCTGACTGCAGCAGGAACTGAAGCACCTTGATCAGAACAGATCACATGTGCCAAATCAGTAACCAGACTCAAATCTGTTTAGCTCTGAGTGTCCTGACTGAGCACTGTGCTACGTCCAAACTGACTGCACTGGATTTATGTATAATCATGATTATTCATTTTAAATCAGTTTTCAAATAATTTTAAATCTTTACATTCCTTCTGTTATTGTTGTTATTATTTTTGTGATTATTCTCATTCATTTTATATGTAAAGCATTTCGAATTACATGGACCCTTTACACAAGAAATGCGATGCTGCGTTCAACGGTCAATAAACCTTTATTTCTATAACGCTTTTAACAATACAGATGGTGTCAGCGTCTTTACAGTAATAAATAGTTTGTCAGTAATGCAAGGACAATAGTAAACACACAATTTACAGCATCATCAGCATCGTAAAATGTTTTTTATATATATTTAGAAGTTAGTACTTATAGTTTGTATTTTATCACCTTTTCATCAAATGACTAAAAACCTAGTTAACGCTAATGCGAGTGTGTTTCTAAAGCGGCGTCTATGAGAGGGATCTGACATCGTTCTCTCTTCTGACTGCTGCTCAGTTGAACTTTACTCAACTATGAGGACTTCAGCTGCTGATTCACCCAGAAATGTGAAAAAAGTCCAGTGTATTTGAAATGTGCTATATATCAGTGTCCTGCAGCACAGAAGCAGCATCAGTAGCATAGGGATATTTGTGGAAATAGACAACAATACACTGTATGAGTCACTATTATACATTTCTCTTTTATGACAAAAATCATTAGGATATTAAGTAAAGATCATGTTCTGTGAAGATATTTTGTAAATCTCCTACTGTAAATATATCAAAACCTAATTTCTGATTAGTAATATGCATTGCTAAGAACTTCATCTGAACAACTTTAAAGATGATTTTCTCAATATTTAGATTTGTTTGCTCCCTCAGATTCCAGATTTTCTAATATTGTCCTCCGAACAAACCAGACATCACTGGAGAGATGATTTAACCCTTGACTTGCCGTACCTCCTCCAGGGAGCGCAGGCTGCGTCCACACGGCGCTTTATAAAGCACACTGGCGTCTCGAGCGTCAGACTGGTCGCTGTGGCGCTGGAACTGGCACAGCATGGGCGCACGCAGCGGGTTGTGCCCCAGAAAGCGGTCGGCGTGAGCGGGCAGCTGCGGGACACATGCAGCGCTGCAGTCGTGTGGATGGTAGACGAGCTGCACAGGAGACCTGGGCTCTTCAGAACAGAAGCTCAGAGGAGACAGAAGCAGCTCGCCTCGGCCCGCAGCAGACGTCTGGCTCTGATCCGAGCTCGACTCTCCGTCCCTGCACAGTCTGACACACATCACACACTCAGAAGTTATTATCTGTACATGTGTCCCATTCTCCTATGATTAATAATAGCTCTGATCTCCGAGGGAGGAATCTGACATGTGTTTACTTCTAATATCATCTAATGATTCTTGTGACAGGATGAATTACTGTCACACTGAATGACGTCTATGTTTGTGATGATTTCCCTCCAGTGTCTTTGCTAACAGTGTTAAACGTTCTAACAGTCGACGCTACACAGGGTTAAATCTTGAGGAAAGGTTTTTAACCCTGTGCTGCAGGAAGGATTCAAACGAGGTCACTTCCTGTGAGCTACACGTTTCGGGGGAAACTGTTAGTGAAACAGTTAAAGATGTGTTTCTGGTAAATATGACATGATTCAATTATTTTCATTGTCTGATGCAGTTGAGGAGATCAGGACCTCAAGGCGAGGAGTTAAAGATGTGGTTTATTACTCAAATAAATGATGATGGTTATAATAATTCTAATGATGGCAGACCGTGTGCTGTCCTTCTGCTGAAAGCTCTCCGTCTCCGCCTCTGATACGGTCACCGTCAGTATTTCTGGACACAGATATGACACTCGTCAGTGTGATACCAAACACGGTTTAATATTTAATCTCCAGCACAGACCTTCATCAATCAGCACCTCCTGAATGCCTTCGCTCCTGAAGGAGGTGAGCTCAGACTCCAGGATGATCTTCATGGCCTGGACGTACTCTGAAACAGATCAGAAGAACCCACGGTCAGCTGGAACCCATTCACAAACACATCTCATGAGAAGTTCAGGTCATCTGAGTCTGGACAGATGTTTCCACAGAGATACTGTTCTAGTTTCTGCATTATGTGTTCTTCAGAAACAGCTGAATGCAAAGTGACCCATGTTTGCTGTTGACCACTGAAAGGTGTACAACTGAACTATTGACTCCTGGAGCTATACTGAGATCCCAGAATCTCTGGAAGTGAACAGAACAGGGCCTTGAAAATAAAGAAACCAAAAGAGAAGTTTGTTAAGAGCCAAAGTCTAAAGGGGAATTAAGATATCTTTAACATTTCTTGAGTTCCAGGCATGAAAAAAAAATTCCCCCGTTTTAAACTGTTACCATTGTCATATGTGTGTGTGTAGCAGTGTTAGTGTGTGTGTGTGTACCTCTGTCAGTAGCAGTGTTGTGTGTGTGTGTGTGTGTGTGTGTGTGTACCTCTGTCAGTAGCAGTGTTGTGTGTGTGTGTGTGTGTGTGTGTGTGTGTGTGTGTGTACCTCTGTCAGTAGCAGTGTTGTCTGTGATCACGTTTCTTAAGTGATGAAGTCTCTCCAGCACATCATCGAACACTTCATCCACATCCACCTCCTCCCAGAACCTCCTGGCTTGCTCTGAAACACAGCATCTTCATCAGATCTTCTCTGTCTCTCATAATAACACTCAGGAGATCCAGAAGTCTGAACCAGACAGCAGAGCTGCAGAACATCTGACCGTCTCCAAAACGGTTTTCATCTGCAGATGTCCTGCTCCTGGAAACTCCTCAACACTCCCTAAATCTCCTGTCAGGTCAGGGACATCTCCTGAATGCCTCTTGTTCTCTAGCTGATGTCTAAACTCATCTCAGAGCGATTCCTCTGTGTGTGTGTGTTAGCCTCCTTCTGCTCGAGAGAGCAACTTTGTATCAGAGATGCGCTCAAATCACATTCTTTACCGAGTGACTTTTGTAGAGTTCAGACTATTTCTACAGCTGTCTTCTGTAAGATAAATGAACTATTTGATGATTAGACAGACTGATCACTGATCTTACCAATTTCAAACTCCATCATCTCGTTGAGGCTCAGATGTGCTGCTCTCACACAAACATTGACAGAAAACAACACGATCAAACAACAGAACTGCTCTATTATCTCACAAAAACGCTGATTAGAAACATATATACAAACTTCACTCTAAAACTTACGCAAACTGTATGAAAATGTCACATTTATTACTTAAACGACTTCACCAGAGCGAATGAAAGAACGCGACATCAAAGAAGAATCATCCGCATGTGTCCGAATCGAGTGAATCGTTCTTTCAAACCAATTCAATCAAACCGACTCGTTGTGAATCACTCCTGTATCACAGAGAACCACAACACGGCATTTAATGCAGACGTTATACCCGAACTAATAGGATATAGCGAACTACTTAAGAGTATTTTACCCAGATCGCGGTCTTTTATTTGAATGAGGACTCAAATTACTAAGTGAATCACCTGTTGGTGAACTGTCCGAGCGAACCGATTCGCTAGAATGAATGGAATGTTTCCTAACGTTTTGGTTCAGTAAAAGTCAAAAGTAATCGATAATCAATATGTCACAGTTATCTCATCGGTGGTCTTTTCATGACTGTTTTCGACACATTGCGTCATAGTTAACCGAACAATATTGCTGGTAAAGTGAGGTTTGTGTATAAATATAAGATGTTAGATAGGTTCTCTGTCATCAATGAATCGGCATTCGTCTTTATATGTCTGTGTGTAACACCACTAACTGTAAGTTATTTTATTTCATTAACACAGTAAACATATGCGATTTAATGTTAACATGCATATGTATATGCCATCATGTGACGTTTTTTTGTATGTTATATATCATGTACTTCCGGTGAGGTTTTGTAACAATGATTATGTGGTTAGTATGCAATTATTCACGAACTATTTACAGTTAGATCAACATTTATAAAGGCATATGTGTTGCCAAAATATTGCCATAGCGTACACAAATGATTCTTTAGTATTAATTACAGTCGAAGATACTGTACTTTCCTGTTTATTACCGTGAAGCTGCTTTGAAACAAATGTGCTATAAAAACAAACGTGCATTGACTTTAATTACTGAGTATTGCATTATTTTATGTATGTGTGTGTGTGTGTGTGTGTGTGTGTAATTTTCGAAAATCATGTTTTTTAGTTATCACGTTTTTTTTTATTTTGTTAGTCGTATTCTTTGTTATTATTTAATCAAAATACACACACACACACACACACACACACACACACACACACACATATATATATATATATATATTCATTGAAATATGGGATAAACGTAAAAAAATTTTTTTTACATTTTTAAAAATGTATCTATTAAATAAATCTTGATTTAAGAATTGTTAGATATTTTGACTAGAAACAAGACAAAAATACTAAGTAAGTTAAACCTTTTTTCAGTGTACTGTTAAAGGGTTAATGTTTTGCTGTTTGCTCACATCATTGTTGTTGTTGTTGTTTTGTCATTATTGTTAGTTATTTGTTGTAGTGTGATGTAAAGAGAATTTGTGATTAATGATTAATGCTATTGTTTTATAATGTTGTTTCAGTATGTAACTTTTAATTATTGCTTATATTCTGAGTTGCATTTTACATTTTTTTATTCATTCTGAAGGATAATGAATCTGTTCTTAATTTTTTGTGAGTGAGATGAATTAATGCATGTTCACATTTGTTCTAGAACTACAGAAACATTGTACTCCTGATTTCTCTTTTCAGCAAAACGGAAATGATATTTATTCAGTAAAGATGAGTTAAATTGATAAAAGGTGACAGTAAAGACTTATATAAATACTTAATAAATTCTGTCCTTTTATAACCTTTTATTTATTTAAACAATGAATAGATAAGTTATTTTAAATTGCAATAATATTAGACAATTTTACTGTATTTTTAATCAAATAAATGCAGCTTTGATGAGAAGAATCTTCTTTAAAAACATATAAAATCTTACTGACCCCAAACTTTTGAACAGCAGTGTATATATATATATATAACATACAATATATGCATTTTTATTTAATAATTTTATTTTCATACTACATTTAGAAGGTAAAATGTATTTATATTACACATTAACACAAGTGTTGAACAAATATAATCACAGCACAATAAAATACATGGCATTGATAACATCATTATTACTCAAAACATGAAATAATAATGTTTTACTGAAATATATATTTTTTTACATTACATTAATGACAATTTCCATGTTAAAAGTGTTTAATTGTCATGAAAATAATATCCAATGCTAATGCAAATATATATATAAATATAAATAAATGCTCTCAAAATAAGATTCACTGTTTTTACAGTGTCCTGCAGCACAGAAGCAGCATCAGTGTCACAGACGTATATCTGTAGAAATACACAACAATACACTGTATGTGTCACAATTATACATTTCTCTTTTATGACAAAAATCTTTCGGATATAAAGTAAAGATCATGTTCTGTGATGATATTTAGTAAATGTCCTACCATAAATATATCAAAACTTCATTTCTGATTAGAACTTCATTTGAACAACTTTAAAGATGATTTTCGCAATATTTAGATTTTTTTGCTCCCTCAGATTCCAGATTTTCAAATATTGTCCTCTGAACAAACCAGACATCACTGGAGAGATGATTTATTCAGCGTTCAGATTATTTAGTAAAAATCATCATCAGGTTCACCAGCGCTGTGGAGTCTCTGGGAATCACCTGCTACACTAAAGTTTAGAAAACCCCATACGATCAGAAACAAAACTACCCAGATGTTCCTCTAGCTGGCCTACAGCTTTCATAATGACGTGACGGAGGAGATCCTGACCAACACTAACTGTGGAGGTGCGTTTCTGAATGACTCGTTCCAAAATGTGCCCCCCCCCATCAGATCATCCAAGATGAGGATGAGTGTGTTTTCTTGATTTCTAACAGATATTGTCATCAGTGATGCAGTGACACACTTCTCCAGATCTGCATCTGGTCTGAGGATTCAGTGTGTTGTGTGTCCTCAGTGTGTCTTCTCTTCTCAGTCGAGCCACAGGACTGAAAGAATGGGCTGCACACACACACACACACACACACTCTCTCTCTCTCTCACACACACACACACACACACACACTCTCTCTCTCTCTCACACACACACTCACACACACACATGTTTGTTTTTGTGTAAAGTGTGTTCATCCCATAGGTGTAATGGTTTTTATACTGTAGAAACTGTATATTCTATGTCCCTTCACCAACCCTACACCTAACCCTAACCCTCACAGGAAACTTTGTGCATTTTTACTTTCTCAAAAAAACTCATTCTGTATGATTTATAAGTGTTTTGAAAAATGGGGACATGGGTTATGTCCTCATAAGTCACCCTCTCCTTGTAATACCTGTGTCATACCCATGTCATTATACAGAGTTGTGTCCTGATATGTCACAAAAACATGCCCACACACACACACACACACACAGGAAAGCTGCCCACAGATGTGGTTTCGAGCCTGCGCTGTGGAAGGTGTTTCTCTCGTCTCTGTACCTGCGTCTCTTCTCTCTCTTTGTGACCTACTTGCATAATTCTGGCATTAGATCTGAGCTTGTTATAGTTTGAGTGAATGCTAATGAGACAGCTGAGGCTGCACACACACTCCTGAGTGTGTTTGAGACGTAAACACGTCACGCTGAGTGAGAACTTGCTGAAGCTCAATTATATCAGAGCACATTAGATGCTCAAGGACACGCATTAAGAGTTTGAAACTCAAACATATAATATCTTTATATAATATAACATAATAACGTATTTTTCTTCTTGTTTGTTTAACAATCTGACTTATGATAAATGACTTGTGATAAAGTGTCTCCGTTGGATAATTTGGGGATAATAAAGTAATGACTTGTGTCTGGTTTAAGTCAGGATTAGGTCAAAATTCATTTAGGATATTTAAGTTGTTTTTTCATAAGCATGCCTTTAGAAAAACATTACTGTGCATCTTGAGACACAACAGGCACTGATATATTTTAAGATCTGTCGGTGCAAGTTTCTTCAGCTCAGAAATTGGTTCTGGGACTAGTCTTAAACCTTGTTTTCTAATCTAATATAGTGTGTCATTATGTAACTTTTTAATGATGCGTTATGATTTAACTCAGGTACTTTATTAAGACTCTGTCTTTAATGTAACAATTCAGTTGTGAGTATAATATGCACATTATTAAATGATCTTCTGTTTTTGTGAAGACACTAGTTCCTGGTTGAGTTTATCTGCTTACTCCAGACCCGGTGTGAACATGCTATTGTGTTTGTATTTGTGTTTTTCTCATTTCTCAGATAGAAATCAGATGAATCGGTGAGTATGGTCCTCTGTGTGTTTGCAGCAGCTCTGAATGTGTGTGTTGTGTTTAAACCACGCATCTCTCTGTGGTCTCAACAAACGAGACGAGAAGCTAACGTTCAGACACCCCAGAAGTTTGTAAAGCTGCTTGTCACACGCAGATCTGAGCTAGAGTTTAAACTCGAGCTGATTTCAAGACGGAAACCACAGGGCTTCTTATAGTTTTATGTAAATGACAGCTAGAGAAGCTGTAAACCCGAACAGAATAGATGATTCATTATGAAACGCTACTGTGCTGTCAGACGAGGAATGTTCAATAATTACAGTCAAAGGAAACTTCACCTGAAAATGATCGTTCGGTCATTATGTGCTCGTTTCTCCTGTATGACTTCTGTCTTCTGCAGAGATATTTTGTCAAACATTGAAAACCTAACAACATTGGACCCCACTGACATTCGTTTGGAATAAATGAAAAAAAAAAAAATCTATTAGAATACGTAGATAAAGTCATAACGTTTTGGAGCGATATGACGGGGAGCAGGGTTTCTCCAGGTTTTGTGAAGGTAAATTTACGAATTAAAAATGTTAAGGTCTTAAATTTAAGTCTAAGTCAGAAAATGTGAGGAATATATTGAAAGGAACACAATACACATGTATATTCTCTAAATGTATTTAAGAGAGAACACAATGAAGATACAGCTTCCAGATCTCTATTGATTTTGAATTCATTTCCACACACACACACACACACACACACACACACAAATCGCTCATATCTTTTACCTTTACTGACCCATCTGATTCTTCCTCATTATTTCTGTCTTGTTTTCCAGTACAAACATCTAAAAAACTTTAAATCAAGATACATTAACTTGAGATGCAAAATCACAGAAGATATGAAGTCTTGTTTTAGATAATGATCAAAAGAAGAACAAATATCTGATAATGGACTTATTTATTTGTTTTGGTTTTAAGCTCATTTAATTTTAATTAATTTCTAAGAAAACAAGATTTCATATTCTCATTTTGCATCTCCAGTAACATTTACTGCCATTGACTTTATTCATTTCAAGACTTTCTGCTCTGATTTAAGAACTTTTAAGGCCTTTTTTCAAGAACTGCAGAAACCCTGGGGAGTAAATGATGACATCATTATAATTTTTGCATGACTTCTTTACATTTCTTAAAAGGTATACGGTTCCTAAAATCCAAAATCAAGTGCACCCAAAAAATGTAAATAACAAAACTTACTGAAATGATAAGTACTAATGATCTACTGTACGAAGTATGAATTGAGTCTAAATGTTAAAGCTGTTTGTGCTGAATTAACAGCAGATTGTTGTCATGAAGAAGAATAAATGCATTAAGATACTGACAGGCATTTCTTTTTGTTTTAAAGTGCTAACTTAAAAGAAACAGTTGAATATTTGTGTCTAGTTTGATCTCATGTCACGTTCTATTTTGTTGAGAGAATGTGTGAAATCTCACCCACGGCATGAATGAAGTGAAGGAAGCCTGTTCCTCAGTCTCTGCATCAGTGGCTCCATCTGCTGGTGATTTAAAGAGCCCCTTCAGACACTCAGTGTTGTGCAATCTGCTGTCCGTTTGCCCATTGTGTGTCCAGACCACAGCCGAGGAGTTACGGACTTTAAACCTGAAGCTTAAACATCATGGAGTACAACCTGAACAGAATGAAGCTCTGCCACATGATCCTGACGCTGCTCGGCGTCCCAGTGTGCTGTGGGCTTCCATCAGGTGAGAGAGGAGATCTTAAAAACGGTGTAATGTGTTCGTGTGTTTCTCATCCATGTTTACATGTTAAAGTAGAGACTATAATGGTATTCAGACTCACTCGCTGTCTGCCTGACTCTTGACTCTTGGTCTCTTTATCATCTGCAGTCTTCCTCAGTAAGTCTGAGGCAAACCAGGCATTAACACATCGTGTCCGACGGGCAAACTCCTTCCTGGAGGAGCTGAAGCTGGGAAATCTGGAGAGAGAGTGTCTTGAGGAGATCTGCTCTTATGAGGAGGCCAGAGAGATCTTCACCGTCCCCGAACAACTGGTGAGGAGAACAAGACTTTTAGAAAGATCTGTTCAGAGAGACGTAGTGCTTGATTCAGAGTCACTCCTAATTCAGATCAGCCAGGATCATTTCAGATAATTTTGAGTGAGTCTCAATTCAGACCATTCAGACTCAGTTTCAATTCAGAGTCAGTCTCAATTCTGATAATTCAGAATCAGTCTCAATCCACAGTGAGTTTCAATTCAGACTATTCAGACTCAGTCTCAATTCAGAGTCAGTGTAAATTCTTGTAATTCAGAATCAGTCTCAATTCAGAGTCAGTGTAAATTCTGATAATTCAGAATCAGTCTCAATCCAGAGTGAGTCTCAGTTCAGACCATTCAGACTCAGTCTCAATTCAGAGTCAGTCTAAATTCTGATAATTCAGAATCAGTCTCAATCCAGAGTGAGTCTCAATTCAGACCATTCATACTCTGTCTCAATTCAGAGTCAGTCAAAATTCTGATAATTCAGAATCAGTCTCAATCCAGAGTGAGTCTCAATTCAGACCATTCATACTCTGTCTCAATTCAGAGTCAGTCAAAATTCTGATAATTCAGAATCAGTCTCAATCCAGAGTCAGTCCCAATTCAGACCCTTCTGAATCAGTCTCAATTCAGAGACAGTTTCAATTCAGAGACAGTTTCAATTCTTATTATTCTGAATAAATCTCACTTCAGAGCCACTCTTAATTCAGGTAATTCAAAGTCAGTCTCAATTCAAATTATTCAGAATACATTCAGATAATACAGTCCAAATCAAGATATTCAGAGTCAGTCTAAATTCTGATAATTCATAATCAGTCTAAATCCAGAGTCAGTCCCAATTCAGACTATTCTAAGTCAGTCTCAATTCAGAGACAGTTTCAATTCTTAATATTCAGACTCAGTCTCAATTCAGAGTCAGTCTCAATTCTGATACTTCAGAATCAGTCTCAATTCAGTGCCAGTCTCAATTCTGATAATTCAGAATCAGTCTCAATCCAGAGTGAGTCTCAATTCAGACCATTCTGAGTGAGTCTCAATTCAGAGACAGTTTCAATTCTTATTATTCTGAATACATCTCACTTCAGAGCCACTCTTGGTTCAGGTAATTCAAAGTCTGTCTCAATTGAAATTATTCAGAATAAATTCAGACAATACAGTTCAAATTAAGATAATTCAGTCAGTCTAAATTCTGATAATTCAGAATCAGTCTCGATTCAGAGTCAGTCTAAATTCAGAATCAGTCTAAATCCACAGTCAGTTCCAATTCAGACTATTCTACGTCAGTCTCAATTCAGAGTCAGTCTCAATTCTGATAATTCAGAATAAATCTCAATTCAGAGCCACACTTAATTCAGTTAATTCAAAGTGAGTCTCAATTTAAATTATTCAGAATACATTCATATAAAACAGTCCAAGTTAAGATAATTCAGAGTCAGTCTAAATTCTGATAATTTAGAATCAGTCGCAATTCAGAGTCTGTCTCAACTCAGGTAATTCAAAGTCAGTCTCAATTTGGATAATTCTGTGTTAATCTCAATTCAGACCATTCAGAACTTAATTCAGAGTCAGATCATTCAGAATCAGTCTTACTTCAGGTAATTCATAGTCAGTCTTGATTCAGACCATTCAGAATCAGTCTCTATTCGGTGTCAATTTTAATTCAGATAATTTGTGAAGTGTCTCAATCCAGATAATTCAGAATCTGTTTCAATTCATAGTCAGTCTAACTTCAGGTAATTAAAAGTCAGTTTCAAATCAGATAATTCAGAGTCAGTCTCAATTCAGATTATTCATTCAGTCACACAGTGAGACACTCATGACATCAATGAAAGTTAGTGTTTGAAATTTAGACAAAATGGCCAGCAACTGCACAGAAATAGTAGAAGAGCTGAAGGAAATCTAACAGAACTCTCCTGTTGTGTTTCAGGATGATTTCTGGAAGAGATACACAGGTAAATCAGCAACTTCAAGTGCAGTTTACACACATCTCATGACAACAAATTACATTTCAAGAATAGCTAGACGCTAAAATAGAAAAAAAACAACAACTCTTGAACAAGTTTTTAAATGTTGCACATGAATTTTAAGGTAAGTTTAATTAAAAACTGCATAGCAATGAGCTAAGAACCATACAGAACTCCTCAGACTGTATAGAAACAGCCTGACAGTGAGTTTGCACAAACGTCCTCAGATCTTGTGAATCTGTGTGAATCTGGTTTGGCTCTTCAGAGGTGGATCATTGTCAGCCTGGACCGTGTCAGAACGGAGCCACGTGTGTGGATCAGATAAACGCATACATCTGCATCTGTCCTGTGAACTTTGAGGGGCGACACTGTGACAAAGGTAACACACAATAATGACAACACAACACAAAGATCTGCAGAATGAGTATCTACTCTTGTTAATCCTGTCGTACGTCCCACAGAAATATTTCCACCCAATTCCTACGGATGTTTGTACAGGAACGGTGGCTGTGAGCACTTCTGTGTAGAAATCAGTGATTCGACCCATCGCTGTGATTGTGCCCCTGGATACACACTACACACAGACAACAGCAGCTGTGTGCCGCAGGGTCAGTCCGCAAACACAGACGTCTTAGCCAAAATACTGTCCACTGCCTAGACTTGGAATATGTGAAACGGTGTGCATTATACAACAACATACACACAGAGCAGCGTCCAGTTATCAGCTCAAAAATAATGGTATTTAGCATCTGCAATGTTTAGTTTTCTACACAAGTGTCTGAACATTTTGCAGTGTGACGTAATAAATCAGGAAAAGCCAATGCCGCTATCACTGCTGATTAGAAATGGAGGGTCAAGTCAAGCACATTGCATTGTGGGATGCAGTGTGTCACTCACTGTACTGTGGGTCAATATTGCACACTTTGACATGTAGCTGGTCATGCATACAGAAAATTAAAACATTGAGCATTAAATATGCTGCAAACTGCAGAACTCGCAGATCTAATATGTTAGTTTGTTACTAGCAACATTTGCTGCATCTGAAATCACACACTTTTAAAAAAAAGTAAGTAAGTCAACTATTATATTATATGGAGTGTTTTGGAGATGATTCATATTTTGAGTTCCAATGCACATCAATGTGTTGGATATGTTTACATTAATGCACTTGTTAGATGCTTTCATCCAAATTGACTTACACTGCATTGTAGGTGTATACTTGATCAGTTCATGCATTCATTCCCTGGGAATCGAACCCATGACGTTAGCACGGATGTCAACATGATCTACTGATTGAGCTTGAGGAATGCTCTGGTGGATGACTCTGAAATCCTTGTGTTTGTGCTGTAAGGCCATAGTGCTGTTGATGTAAACTCATGTTGTGTTTCTCATCATGTGTTCAGATCGATTCCCGTGTGGAAGGACTGTGCTGAAGGGTGTGACTCCGAGGATAGTGAAGGGTGACGTGTGTCCTAAAGGACACTGTCCGTGGCAGGTGAGGATTCATGAGGAAATCAGATGAACAGCATGTGTTGGCAGTGTTCCCGCACAAGAACACTTTTCAGTTTCCCAAAGAACCTTTCGGAGACACCATTTCTAGTGCATTTAACTTTTCATTAATCTTATTAACTTTTTGTCCAATGGGAAGATTCCATAGATTTTCCTTTTCCTTCATGAAACCATAGATTCCACAAAATAACCTTCATTTTGAGGAGCATACTTTCTCTTTAGAATCCATCTGTTCTTCAAATCTGTTCGTTTGGTGTTTTCTCAATGTTTCTGTGCGTGTGCGTCTCCTCCACAGGCTTTACTACTGCATAAGGAACAGTATAAATGCGGTGCTGTTATTCTAGATTCCCAATGGATTCTCACCGCAGCTCACTGCATTTGGGAAAAGGATCCAAACATCTTACAAGTAACAGTTGGTAAGAAATGACTCTTTATTGGGTTTGTCTTCGGGAGTTACTGCAGATGCACATTTGTCAAACTCTGATTTAGAATTGAGAAACTCTGGATTGAAAACTGACTTCTCCCAGTTGACAACCAAAAAGGCAGTGGATTCAACAGGTAGCTGAGTTGCATACTCGCTTAGTTTGCCCTCCACACTTGTCATAATGTCATAACGGTGAGGAGCTGTTCATATAACGCTGGTTCTGTTGATGTTCCTCGTCCCACAGCTCAAGTGTAGACCTAGTATCTTTTCTCTCGGTCTCATTTCGTCTTCTGCTGCAGGTGAACACATCCGTGGGAAAGACGAAGGAACCGAACAGACGATGAAAGTGTCTAAAGTGTTCATCCACCCTCGGTACAACCACTCCAGCGCTGACAGTGACATCGCCCTTCTGCGTCTGCTCAGTCCCGTCACGCTTAACGCCTCCGCTATTCCCATCTGCCTTCCTCCCGTTAACGGCACCTTCGGACGCACCATTGGAGCCATTCGCATGTCCACCGTCAGCGGATGGGGTCATATGTCGCAGTCCGGTCCGCCGTCTCCGGTTCTTCAGCGGCTGGATGTGCCGAGGGTCTCTTTAGACGAGTGCAAGGCAAAGTCTGGGCTGAAGGTGACCAGGAACATGCTGTGTGCCGGCTTCATCGAGGGCGGACGAGACTCCTGCCAGGGGGACAGCGGAGGGCCACTGGTCACCCGCTATAAGAACACATGGTTTCTGACAGGGATCGTGAGTTGGGGCAAAGGCTGTGCACGCGCTGACTTCTACGGCATCTACACGCGCGTGTCTGTCTTTGTGGAGTGGATCATGAAGACTGTAACCACTGCATGAATTCAAGAGTTCGTAAATGTTGTTAAAAGTGAAGTGTGTTCAGATTTCAGGGCAGTGGAATGGGGAAAACAACAGGTCTGGTTTCTAAAAGCTTAACTTTAATTAGAGCATGCGTTTTTAGAAAAGCCTGTCATGGACAAGACGCTGCAAAAGACCCGAGATGATGGCCTGTGTCACGATGTGTTACATTATTTTAATGTTCATTTTACTTACAATGTTAATAAAGTTTTTTGAACAAGAAAATAAATAAATATGAAGGAAGTTTTCAACCCTCATTCTGACTCTCTCTCTGATTTGGCCTGTTTAAGGGGCGTGTCCTTTAAGGCTTGTTATGATTGGCTGACATTCACTGCATAGGAAACTGTGTCAACGCCCCTAACGATTGCATGCAACTGTTTCGACAACATGATTAAAAATGTAAACGGTAATTTAATTTACTTTGGTCTGTGATGCAGATCTAGCTCCGCTTCATCTTTCAACGAATTATTCTTTGTGACTCTCCATGACACTGTGCCTTGTTTAAAAAGCAAAATCAAGCTATGAATTAAGCTATGAACCTTTCAGAATGTTTTAATTCTATGAAGAACTCTTATGTGCCAAAAGATCAAGGCAAATTAGATTTCTCATGTCACAAACCCTTTAAACAATGGAAATGTATCGCAGTGGAATGGAAAAAAGTGTTTCGTGTGAACAGCCCCTAATTCCTAAAACATTGATCTGTTTGAGCGGTTACCATCTAATCAATCATGTGAGTTTGGGCACTGGAAAACACCAGAATATAATGCAGTTCAGTTTGCAAGCACACTTCACCTTTAAAGACGCATAAAGACACATGTAAGTGAGTATACTAAAAGATTGCAGAATGTAAAATGTATATTATGTGTCACTGGCACATGCACATACATAAACACAAATAAACTCTTTCGAATGCTGTGTGTCCTGGCATCTCTGTGCTTCAGTAAGGGAGGGTTTGTAGACTCTGAGGGGTGGAGAGTATTTAGACTTCAGACCTTTGAACCTGGAGCAGAGATACACACTGAAGCGCTGTTCAACATGAGTCTCCTTTCAGGGTTTTACGTCCTCTTGGGTCTTTACAGCTGTCATTCTGCTACAGGTAACTAAACCAACTACAGATCCACATTCTAGCAGCGGTGTGTATAATAAGAGTGTTGTTGGTGATAACAGCACAGTCTTGTGTTGCTCAGTGTTTGTGGGGAAGGACGAGGCTCATGGGGGTTTGATCCGGACTAAGCGGGCGAACTCGGGCTGGTTTGAGGAGCTGAAATTGGGCAATCTGGAGAGGGAGTGTCTGGAGGAGAAATGTTCGTATGAGGAGGCGCGAGAGGTGTTTGAACACACGGAGGCCACCGTTAGTATTACATGTGACAAACACACACACACACACACACACGTTCAGGGACTGATGGCATTGTGCTGGGCTTGATATACACTACACTTGTTTTCTAGAATAAATCTCTAAAAAGTCTTGAATCAGGATGCTTTTAAGTAAAACGTCTTGTTTTCTGAAAATATCACCCAAATTTTGTTAGATTTTGCTTTAAAAAATCAAAAATATCTGCCAGTGGGATAAAAATAACTTAATTCAAAGGATACACAAGAATATTTGTCTCACTCCATTGACTGATATTGTACTTGTTTTAGGCAAAAACTAATCAAATTTGGATAAACAAGACAATGGCTTGGTTTCACAGACAGGGCTTAGACTAAACCAGGACTAGGCAAGAGTTCAATTAGGACATTTAAGTAATTTTATATTAACGTGCCTTAGAGAAAGAAATAACATTACTGGTGTGCATTTTGAGTCGGTGCAGTTTTCTTTCAGTTAAAACAGCTCAGATTTACACTTTAATCTGGGACTAGGCTTATAATATCTTAAATCATTTGACTTCCAGAATTTGTAGATATTTATACAAGAAAACAAGACCAAATACGAATGTAATGTTATGTTAAACTTGCTCAAGTCTTTGTTTTAGTTGTGTATTTTATTAGTTGAGTGCAAGCAAGCGTCTAACTAATGTCTCCACACAGAATGAGTTCTGGAAGATCTACAATGGTGAGATTTTGAGATTATTTTGTGAAAATGATTCATCTTCATGACATTGTTTGTGATTAAGATGAATGTTTGTGGTCCTCTGCAGTTAAAGATCACTGTGCATCAAATCCATGTGAGAATAATGGGCTCTGCTCGACCCAGAACACAGAATCCTACACGTGTCTGTGTTCGCCGGGCTTCAGCGGACGCAACTGTGAGCAGGGTGAGAACATCTGAGCGAATGAGAGTCAGCTGACATGTGTTCACAGAGATGCCTCAAAAGAACCATTTTTGGTAACACAAAGAACCATTCAGTCAAAGGTTCTTTAAAGAACCATCTCTTTCTTTTTTCCTTTTGCGAAACAGAAAGGTTCTTTGGATGTTAAAGGTTCTTTAGGAAACAATTTAGACAAAAAGGTTCTTCTATGCCATCGTGAAGCACCTTTATTTTTAAGAGTTTAGAATGTCTGAAGTGGACTATCCAAATATTGTGCAACAAAATGTTCATCTTAGCCAAAGTGAATAAATACCCACACCTCTTAATTATGATTGAGCCTCGTTTGAAAACAAGAAAAATTTATGTATTTGTATCATTTAAATGAGACCAAACGATGTAACTTCCTGTGGGGAATGTTTCACTTGTAACATGTTAAAATAGCTTCAGTGTCATAGTTGATAATAGTTAATGGAGTATATAGTTAGTTAAGTGTTCTGTGCTTCAAGACTACACGAAACTTGTCTGGGTTTGGCATTCAGAAAGAGAAACGTGATAACGTCACGTCCTTGAAGTTAAAGAACAAACAAATTCCTGATTCAGGCCCAAGCACACATTTTTCCTTTCACTCCTCAGAGATGAAAGACGTCCCTGACTCCTGTCTTTATGATAATGGGGGCTGCGAGCACTTCTGCACGGAGAAGGACGATCAGCGGAACTGTTCCTGTGCTGATGGATATACCTTAGGGTCAGATGGTCAGAAGTGCCTGAGACACGGTGAGAAAATCACAGAACGCACAGATAACTGGCAGCCGCAGAGATTCAGAATCATCTGTTTAGCACTCAATGTCTTCATGTTGGGGGTAATGCATTACAAGTAACCGTAAAGTAAGGCATAACTAAAGCAATAATCCCAGTTAAGCCGTGGTTTACAGTGAATTTATAACAGCTGAGGGATGTTGTTAGGTACAGCATGAAGCAGAGTTATAGCTGTTATAAATTCACTGTAAACCATGGCTTCACGGGGATTATTGCTTTTATAAAACGGTTATTCCATATATTCATTACGGTTTCACAAAATTGAACAGAGCAAATAAAGTGTAGTGATATTAATAACAACAGTATTCTACACCAAACAATGCAGCTCCTCAGAATCAGATGTGGTTGCCGAGCAACACACAAACGTAAACAAAGGTGTGTGTTACATTGTAGAGTAATTCACAAAAGCTTTGAACTTGGCTCAGCCAATCAGAATCAAGGAGCGGAACTATCTGTTTGATAATATTTAAGTTACTTTTCAAATAAGTAACGCCAGTTTCCCATTTATTGATTGACGGCTCTCCTGTGCCCATGTTGAGAGAAATCAGCAGTAAGATGTTCCTGTAGTTCTATAATAAATGTGAACATGCATTAATTCATCTCAAATGCAAAAAAAAAAAAAAGTTTCAGTATTCCTCAAAACGAATAAAAAAACCTGAAATGCAACTCAAAATTTTAGGCAAATCTGCAATAATTAAATGTTAAATAACACAAATAACCTATAGGTATTTAATACAATTTTATTAAGTGATGTCTTTGATGCTGACCTCCGATGATCAAAATCAACCGCAGTAATTTTTCTGCCTTCTACTGTTCAGACGTGAATTTACTTTTCCTTCAGCCTGAGGAATATTTATTTCACCTTTGGTGTGAAAGGGCTTTTACATTCATCAAAAATATAACTTTTTATATTAAAAATAAACAAGCAAGCCCACCCCAGATTTAAAAAGTAATGCAAAAGTATTGTAATGCCAAAAAGTAACTAAGTAACATAGTTAATTTTCGGGAGTAACGCAATAATGTAATGCATTAAAGTAACTTTACCCAACACTGTTTGTCGTATAATGACTTCCGCATGGAGTTGGTATGTAAAGTATTTTAAACACTCCTTTACAGAGGCTTTTCCGTGTGGGAAGGTTCCTCTTCTTCAGGGGGCAGGTGCTGCTGTGAATCCTAAGGATGATCCGAGATCTCGTATCGTTGGTGGAGCCGAATGTCCTAAAGGACACTGTCCCTGGCAGGTAACCATCACAGAATCCATCCGTTCACAGTTCATACTGTAGTTTACCATCAAATATCTGTGTGTGTGTGTGTGTGTTGGACAGGTGTTGCTAAAGTACGGTCAGAAGGGTTTCTGTGGAGGTGTGATCTACAAACCCACCTGGATCCTCACCGCCGCCCACTGTTTGGAAAAACTCAATGTCAAGTTTCTCAAGATAGTCGCAGGTGCGGTCAAACTCAGAACAGATTGTGAAAGTGCCAAACTTCATGTGAACAGACAAGTTAATTTTAGTGATAGCCAGGGGAAAACTAAATGAAGTGAAATGACCTCACTGTCTGATCATACTACCTGTTTTAAGCAAAATGCACTGCATGTAATTTTTTCTTTCTCCAGGAAACAAGAATTTTGAGATATTTTGACTAGAAACAAGACAAAAAAATACTAAGATAAGCTTTTTTTTTTTGCAGTACCTTATACCCTTAAAATGAAAACCCAATTATAAGAACCCACAGGAACATCAGTGACGAATCACGTTCCCGGCTGCAGCTCAGCTCTATTGTGTGTGTTGTCTGTGACGCAGGTGAGCATGACATTCAGGTGGAAGAGGGCACAGAACAGGTGATCCAGGTGGAGCAGATGCTCGAGCACCCCAACTACAAGTCCGACACCTCAGACAACGACATCGCCCTGCTGCGTCTGCGCCAGCCCATCGTCTACAGCACCTACGCCGTCCCCGTCTGCCTGCCGCTGCGAGACACGGCCGAGCGCGAGCTGTGGGCCATCAGCAAGCACATGGTCAGCGGCTGGGGCAAACGCAGCGAGGACGGGCCCACGTCACGCTTACTGCGCCGCCTGCTGGTGCCCCGCATCCGCACGCAGGAGTGCATCGAGAGCAGCAACGTGTCGCTCACCAGCAACATGTTCTGCGCCGGTTACATCGAGGGCAAGCAGGACTCGTGTAAAGGGGACAGCGGTGGGCCTCTGGTGACCCGCTACAGGGACACCACCTTCCTGCTGGGCATTGTGAGCTGGGGCAAAGGCTGTGCCCGACCAGGGTCCTACGGTATTTACACCCGTGTCTCCAACTACCTGCAGTGGATCCACCAACAAACAGCCAACTCTACAGCTACAACACAATGAAGCGTTAATGCACAGCTAATCTTTTATTTATGTTTAATCCTATCTGATTTTATTTTTTATGTAGCTTTGCTTCAATCCACCAATTTGTATTGGGGTGGTGTTGGCGCAGTGGATAAGACACATGTCTTTGGTGTGAGAGACCCGGGTTCGAATCCACTGTGAGACACCAATGTGTCCCTGAGCAAGACACTTAACCCCTCGTTGCTCCAGAGGTGTGCGACCCCTGACATATATTGCATAAAAAATTAAAAAAACCGCTGGATGTAAAATTCCAAGATGCACATAAATTCTAAAAATCATATGTGCTCAACCATGTCAGATAAATTTCTTATTGATGGAAATTAAATTATATCTAAATGTTCAATTCCCTAATACGCATCAAAAAAGGTGTGAAGAAACAGCCAATTCTACAGCTGCAACACAATTAATCATTAATGCACAGTGAATCTTTTATTTATGTTTGATCATGTCTGATTTTATTCAGTGTTTTTGATATTTGCATCCATCATTACCTCATTCAAAAATAAACAGTATGCATATGATGTGTGTTTATTGGGTTTAAATTCCTGTGTGCTTGCATTTACCTTTGTGTAAGAAATTTTGTGGGTGATTTCAGATTCAAATAGGATCCTGCACGATTAGTTTTGTGCTAAACTTCCCCATGCACACATGCAATCCATAGACAGCCAGTTCTACAGCTGCAACACAATGAAGCGTTAATGCAAAGCTAATCTTCTATTTGATCATATCAATATATTTTGATCATGTCATTTTATTGTGTATGAGGCTATCTTTCCATCCACCTATTTGTGTGCGCATTTTGGGATGTTGCATAAAAACACTGCGTTCATCAGAACGACATGAAGCGTCTGAAGGTTATCACAGGTCTCTGAAGTGTTTCTGTTATTGTGGGTTGTAAAGTCAAGTCACATTTATTCACTGCTGGGGAAAGTTACTTTAACAAGTAGTGCATTACGAAACTGCATTACACCCTAAAAAAAATAACTAATTACAGTACTTTGTAACTTTTTATGGGAAGTATTGCATTGCATTACTTTTTAAATCTGGGCTGGGCTTTGATTTTAATATACAAAAGTTATATTTTTGGCAAAAGTAAAAGACTTTTCAGACCAGAAGTAAAATGAGTTAGCATGAATTATACATTTAAAGTACTGATTAATATTTATTAACTACATGTACTTACTGTATGGTTAGGGTTTGGCTTAGGGTTACTTGTATGTAACTATGCATAATTCATAAATATAATAGTAAGTACATGTAACTTGTAACAAGGACACTTTAAAGTGCTGCAAAAACATCAATTTCGGCTGTAAAGCAGCTCGTCTGAGTTTGTTTACACATGCATCTGATCTTCACGTGTGTTGGTTTTAGGGATCATTCCGGTGCGTTTGAGGGACAGTTTGGCAGTCATTTACTGAAACATCATTGATTTTCTTGTGCAGATGTTGCTAATCATACACCAGACGTGACCCAGTGTACACTTCTTGTGTACATTATAAGTGTCCCTGCAGCACAGAAGCAGCCATCAGTAGCACAGGTATATTTGTAGCAACAGACAACAATACATTGTATGGATCACAATTATACATTTTTCTTTTATGTCAAAAATCATTAGGATATTGAGTAGTTAGCCAATCATAACCAGACTTAAAGGACATGCCCATTGAAACAGGCTGCTTCAGAGAGAGTATTTATTTGTTGTTTTTGTGCAAAAAAATGTTTTTTATTAACATTAAATGTAATCCTCAAGGAACATATAAAATAATAAATTTAAAAATCTGCTTTCATAGTCCATCTTCATATCTGTGACCTCAAACAGGACAGAACATCTTATTTAGATTGTATAAACATATGTTTGCATTGCAGCATCATCCCCTTCCCTTTGAGATAATTTGCTTGCATTGTTTTCTTCCTCATAAGTCTCTTTGGATAAAGGCTAAATATAATTGCATTAGTATGAAACTCTTCATGAATCCCAGACTCACTGGAGTACTGTATTATATTCATGTTCTGTGTGAGAAACTGAGCCTGATGATCTTGCAGGGAACATCAAATGAAGTCATCGGAGAGGATTCCTGTAGTTCCATGAGCTCTGAACTGAAATATCCCACATGTCTCGAGTGTAAACACTGTTGCTTTTCACTCTGTCCTCCGGTCAGTTTCTCCTCCCCCTGTCTCTCTCTCTCTCCCAGCACTCAGTTCATTCACCTTCTGTCTGTTTTCTGTTGATCCTCTAATGTGAAAGAGCTGAACACTGATAAACCACAATGTCTTGTGTCTTCTGGAATTTTCTCTGCTTGTTTCTAATACACTGTGTGAGTTCAGAAGGTGAGTGCTTCGTCTCGAAGCTTCAGAATTACTCTCTTTTTCTGACCTGAAGGTTTGTTGTTTAAGGCCTAATCGATGTCAGGGTGAGTTTGAGGGTGATAATGATCAGGTTTGTTTTTTTTCTCTTCCGCTGCTATCAAGCTTTGATGACGATGATGATAATGTCATGTGTTTCTCCAGTCTTCCTCCATGGTCAAGATGCCAGTCAGGTCCTGAGCCGGCGCCGGCGTGCCAACACCTTTTGGGAGGAGCTAAAGAAGGGAAACATGGAGCGCGAGTGTGTTGAGGAGCGCTGCAGTTACGAGGAGGCCAGAGAAATATTTGAGGATGTTAAAAAGACGGTCGGTTGTTTGTTTGTTTATTTATTCTTCAATATTTCATTGGAAGCATTAAGGAAATCATGTGTACCACCTCAGGCCCAAAATACCAGAGTCGTAAGGACAGCAGACATCAGCCATGTTTACGCCACCTATACTTACGTGTTTTTGGTATATTGAATAAAAACATGCTGGATGTAAACGACAAGATGCACATTAAAGTGCATAAAAAAAGAAAAGAAAAATTATGTGCTCAATTGAGCTTCTGTATCTAATAAGAAAACATGCACAGTAACTACAATGGAAACCCATGCTGGTTTAAATTTTCTTAATGTGCATCAAAAAAGGCATGTGACTTTGACTCAACAGATCATGCCACTGGATAACTGAACAAACCATTGCACCAATTTCATTGCACACCATCTTAAATGTTGTTTTAATAATGCTGAAATTCCTGAAAGTCCTTCATCAAAATGATTTGGTACAAACACCTCCGTAACTGTCTCACACGACTGAGCTTCAGGCAACCAATGGAAGATATAACACAACAGAGTTTGTTCCTGTGCAAGTCATTTATGATGTGAAAAAAAAAGCCAAAGATTCCACGGTTGCACTTACTTAAATTTTTGTTATTGATATCTTGGGCCAGTTTCCATTGTGAACATGTGGGAAGGAAACTCGATATTCTAGTTTTGTGCAGTAGTTAAATTCCTAACTTTAGAAGGAAGTATAGCTAGTGTCGGACACGACTCCCTCAGTATTCACTGTGTAGAACTGTAAAGATTCCTCTGGAGGTGAGCGTAACAAGAACCCAAGTGCAGTCCAAAACAAGATTCTCAATAAGAAACAATGGCAACATGTGGGCTATAAATACTAAACAGTAAGGGTCACATGACAAAACCAACCAATGAGAACTGAGACACATGACTTAAACAACCAATCACAACATGATAAACACACACACACACACACACACACACACACACAAGGAAGGAATACATGAGGATCAAGGGAATCGTATGACAGGAACATGAAACTGTTACATACATGGACTTTTAGTTCCCTTTAGTTTAGTTCCCCCCCCCCTTGTGGAATGGCAATCCCAGCAGTCCAACTCCTGTGCCTGGAGCAACTGGACCGTTCACTGGAGGACCAAACCAGGGACTTTCTAGATCTGGCGTGCCTTACCCACTTCCCCAACCTCTTGCTCTCTCATTTCTATTACACCTGCCAGCGAGGATTTCGCCCCCTTCGTGGAGTGAGTGCTGGAGAAAAATGGATCTTCGTTTATGCCTTGGCACCCTGCTCCCTCGTCTTCACTGTGACTCCTATGGCTTCACATCGTCTTTCCATCCCTCCGGTTCTGTCAGGCTCCTCCTTCTCTTCGGCTCCACCTCCATCCTCAGTCACTTCGACTCCGCAGCGTTCTTCTGGAGCGCTGCCTCCGCCTCGGTCGCCGGTGCCTTCAGCGCTGCCTTGGACCACTGGACCCTCGGCGTCACCCTGGCTCTGCGGCTGCTCTGCTCCATCATGGGCTCCTCACCCACCGGCGCAGTCTCCGTCTGTCGGCCCCCTGGTGTCGTCGGCTCCTCCTCCACCATGGCTCCTCCCGCCATCAACTCCACCATGGATCTTCTTCCTGGCTGGTCTCTGGAGCACCATCTGGCTCCTCCTGCTCCGGGCTCCTCCCTGGCTCCTGCTTCCATCCACTCCGCCCTGGTTTCAAGTTCCTTGCTCCCTCTTTGTCTGCCCCACGCCCGCCTCCAGAACCCCCACCCTCCCTCCCCTGGTATTCCTCTTGCGGTGCGAGGACGCACCGTTCCGGGAGGGGGCGAACTGTTACATACATGGACTTTCAGTTCCCTTATTTGGTCATCTTCCTTTTCTTGTTTGGTTAATTAATTAATCCCCACCTGTCTCCATTCACCTGATTTCTCATTCGTGTTTAAATACCCTGTCTTTTGAGTTCCTGTTTGTCCGTGATTGATGTTTTATTATGTTGGATGTGCGCTTATTCTCATGTGATTATTAAAAGCACCCTTTTGTATATCGTCTTCCTCGTGTGCCCTTCATCACATACCAGCAACCCGTAACAGAAACATGGCTAAATACCAAAATAAAAGACATGAAAACATAAACCAGAAACAAAAACCAAAGTGACAAGAATGCATCCGCTTATAGTTTGAATAATACATAAATTCAAACAAAGTTCATGAGTGTCTTAAATATGAATAAACAACATATTAAAAAGTTGCACAGAGGGTTTGTGGGATGTGCGCAAACTATAGCAAAAATAAAAACATATTGTCCACACACTGATGTAACTGTTCCATACAAATTATAATAAATAACCTAAATTATATTTATGAAGCACTTACATCAGTGTGAAGACAAAACATTCTATTTTTTTTAAATATAACTAAGTCTTTTTCGAAAAATGTTTTGTGCCGAAATGTGACAGCAAATAACAAGCATCTATTATCAGTGTGAATTCCTCTATAACAGAGTTGAACTATTGAACTTGACGTGGCCAATATAAATACAATTAAACATTTTTCAGGCTCTGTTTTTTTTTGCTACAAAAATAACCATATGTGAAAGCATTAGGTCTAAGGTCTATTCCAATAAAAACAAACTTCAATATAAATCCAGTTCAAAAGAACTGAGTGTGTGTTCATTTCATCTGATGGATGTGTGTTGTGTTTTCCCTCAGGATGAGTTCTGGCACAAATATGTTGGTGAGTCTGCAATCTAACCTTCAGTTCAGCTTGGTTTTAATGGTGAAGTAAGTCTTTATATGAACGCTTGTGTGTTCGGTGGTGTTGTTCAGATGGAGACGCGTGTTTGTCTCACCCGTGTCTTCATGGCGGCGAGTGTAAAGATGCGATCGGGTCGTACACGTGTTTCTGTCATCAAGGCTATAAGGGATACAACTGTGAGATCGGTGAGTGACATATTTTGTTCAGTAATCACCAGTGTTGGGAAAAGTTACTTTTAAAAGTAATGCATTACAATATTGCATTACTCTCTGAAAAAGTAAATAATTATGTTACTTAGTAACTTGTTATGGAAAGTAATGCGTTACGTTACTTTTGCGTTACTTTTCAAATCCAGGCAGGGCTTGCTCGTTTTTTTTTTTAATATAGAAAGTTATTTTACACATGTAAAAGCCTTTTCACACCAAAAGTGGAATGAATCCTCCTCAGGCTAGAGAAAGTGTAAGTTCTTGTCTGTACAGAAGAGGGCGCTGCTCAAACTAATCACATGAAGAATATGACACAGAAGAAGAAAGATCAATACAATTTAGCAATAACTAAAAGAAATGTGTCAATTTAGCTTAGTATGGTTGATTTGGATCATCAAAGGTCAGAAGCAAAGACATTGGTAAATAAACTAGGATTAAATCCATAAATTATATTTGTCTTAATTAACATATTTAATTATTGAAGGTTTGTCTAATATTCTGAGTTTGTATGAGACTGTTTTTATTGATTGTGAGGAACACTGAATGTTTTTTTTTGAGTAAACACATGTTCATATTTAGTCTAGAAGTACAGTGAGATCATGTTCACACACAACACTCTGCACTGACTCCTGATCTCTGTCACCATGGCAACAGCAGAGCTGTCACTCAACACATGGAAACAAAGTAACTGGAGACACTGATTTAAAAAGTAACTTTGATATTTCCTTCTACATTAATAAGTAATGTGTTACCTAAAAAAAAAAGTAATCTGATTACGTTACTTGTAATGCATTACCCCCAACACTGGTGTTCACACAACAGACGGTCAGTCGATCAGTCTTTCTCCTGTGTGTTTCGCTGCAGCTATTCCTGTGCTCTGTGAAAGCAAAAACGGAGGCTGTGATCATTTCTGCAGCGTGGAGGAGAAGAATGTTGTCTGTTCATGCGCTACAGGCTATGAGCTGGCCAATAACAGGAAGTCGTGTCAGTCTCAAGGTAAATTATGTTTTGACTTAAAACGAGATGTTTATCCATCAATTTAAACACTTTCTGGTTTCAGATCCTTTCAAATGTGGTGCTGTCCATCCTCAGAAGACCAGAAGCACCTTAAACAACATACACATCAACCACACTGAGAATGAAGAGGAGACCACCGCCGAACCTGTCACAGACGTCACCCACCCTCCCGGCAATGACACAACCAGCACGTCTGGCCTCCCTGAGCGGTCCTCGGTGAGAAAACTGAGGATCGTGAACGGTACGGACTGTCTTCCTGGAGACTGTCCATGGCAGGTAGAGATCTTTAGCATGAAGCTTTACATTGGAGACATGAAATATGGCAGTTTGAGCATGTTGGTGTTCAATGTTTTCTCAGGCTCTTCTCATCAACGAAGACAACATCGGCTTCTGTGGCGGCACCATCTTAAACGAGTACTTCGTTCTGTCGGCCGCTCACTGCATGAATCAGTCGCTCTCCACCCGGGTGATTGTAGGTATGATATTTCATATGAACATCAGGAAATGCTGTGGTCAGCCTTTATTTAAAATTTTAACATTTGTGAAATATTTTCAAGCACATTTTCAGAAATCTGATTCACAAAAAAGCTGTAAAATTACTGCAACAACATCTTGGATACTATTACTTTTTTTGTGCATGGAGCAATTTATTCACAAAATGCATGTCCATATTCCATTACTTGCATTATGTCTTTTCTTGCTCTAGTCAAAAAACACATCAAGCGAGCGTTAAACCTTTTTTGCGAATAAAGGGATTTTTATTCGATATTTGTAGTTTCCATTATTTGTTTCTGTCGCGAAACACTTTAAAATGCATAAAAACAGGGTGATAAAAACATAGCTACTGAAATCTCTGTTGGGGGTAACGCATTGCAATTAACTAAGTTATGTAATCATATTACTTTTTACAAGTAACTGGTAAAGCAACATATTAATTAGATTAATACATCATCTGAAAGCTGAATAAATCATCTCTCCAGTGATGTCTGGTTTGTTAGGACAACATTATTTGAAAATTTGGAATCTGACGGAGCAAAAAAATCTAAATACTTTAATTATTAATTAAAGTTCTTAGCAATGCATATTACTAATCAAAAATGAAGTTTTGATATATTTACGGTAGGAAATTAACAAAATATTTTTATAGAACATGATCTTTACTTAATATCCTAATGATTTTTGGCATAAAAGAAAAATTTATAATTTTGACCCATACAACCCATGTTAAGTGAAGTGAAGTGAAGTGAAGTTTTTTGGCTATTACTAAAAATATACCCCCCAGCGACTTAAGACTGGTTTTGTGCTGCAGGTTCACATTTATTTGTTTATTCACATTTTTTATGATCCAAATCCACCATTCTAAGCTGGTTGAGATCTCTTCCTAAACTCTAGAGGAGACACATGTGAGATTACTCTCAGAAAAACCTCACGGAGAGTCTGTGTATCTGGGAGAAACAATATTGATGTTAAAGAGATCTACTTCCTGTTTGCGTCTTTCTGTCAGGTGAGTTCAACACGCTGGTCGACGAGGGTCGTGAGGTCATGCACGACGTAGATGAGATTCTGATTCACATGAACTACATGGCTAAGACCTACCACAACGACATCGCCCTCATCAAGCTCAGCAAGCCCATCAGATTCAACAGATTCATCATCCCCGCTTGCCTTCCGGAGCGCGACTTCGCCGAGCATGTGCTGATGCTCCAGGAGGACGGCATGGTGAGCGGCTTCGGCCGAGTGCGTGAGGGTGGCTTCCAGTCCACCGTCCTGCAGAAGCTGACCGTGCCATACGTCGACCGCGCCAAATGCATCGAGTCCAGCACGTTTAAGATCTCCAACCGCATGTTCTGTGCCGGATACAATCAGGAGGAGAAGGACGCGTGTCAGGGCGATAGCGGCGGGCCGCATGTGACACGCTACAAAAGCACATGGTTCGTGACAGGCATAGTGAGCTGGGGCGAAGGGTGCGCCCGGAAGGGCAAGTATGGCGTCTACACGCAGGTCTCCAAATACATCACATGGATCCATAATGCCATGTCCAAAGTCATGCCGGAGATGAAAGCATATATAAAACCCAAAGCAAAGCGGGAGCTGCTGCGGAAGACACCCGTACGCAAAGTCTGACGTATTAATTCATGCTGATTCATCAATGACATTATTCTGTTTTCTCTCATAATCTTTATTACGCATATATGACCGTAAACCAGTTTTTTTAAATTAAGATTTATGCATTATATGAAATTGATGTTTCCATTGATGTATGGCTTGTTAGGAGGACAATATTTGAAAATCTGAGGGTGCAAAAAAAAATATCGAAATATTGAGAAAATCACCTTTAAGGTTTTCCAAATAAAGTTCTTAGCAATGCATATTACTAATCAAAATTAAGTTTTGATATATTTATGGTAGGAAATTTACAAAATGTCTTCATGGAGCGTGATCTTTACTTAATATCCTAATGATTTTGTCATAAAAGAGAAATGTATAATTGTGACTCATACAATGTATTGTTGTCTATTTCTCCAAATATACGTCTGTGACACTGATGACTCTTCTGTGCTGCAGGGACACAGATAATAATGGTGCATTCAAATTATGTCGGATAGATCATTTTTAGGAGTTGAACACCACCACATTGGAAACTCAAAACTTTCTTTAAGTCTTAAGTTAAGAGTGGGAGAATATTTAGGATGCGATGGATGTAGTATCTGTATTGATGGTAAATCTAGAATTATTTCAACTTTATATCTCTTGTCATTTAAATTTGCATGTTTAAAATTACATTGTATTGTAAAATTATTATTATGAATTTACTAAACTTAATTTAATGAAAACTTAAAAAACACTTAAAGCATGTTTTTCGTCATGTTTCAGAAGTACAGAGTAAAAAAATCTGAATTTTATATAGAAATGGTGCATTGACTAAAGTGACTTGGACAGACCTGACATCATAATTACGACTTACTATCTTGTAAATACAAATGTTTCTAGAGGACTTGAACACAGTATAAATTACTCCAGTTCTGAACAAAATGAAATCCTCGATGATTAAATGTTATTTCCAGTTAACTCTGAAATACATACCCGATTCCAAAAAAGTTGGGACATTGTACAAATTGTGAGTAAAAAAGGAATGGAATAATTTACAAATCTCATAAACTTATATTTTATTCACTATAGAATATAGATAACATATCAAATGTTGAAAGTGAGACATTTTGAAATGTCATGCCAAATATTGGCTCATTTTGGATTTCATGAGAGCTACACATTCCAAAAAAGTTGGGACAGGTAACAATAAGAGGCCGGAAAAGTTAAATGTACACATAAGGAACAGCTGGAGGAACAATTTGCAACTTATTAGGTCAATTGGCAACATGATTGGGTATAAAAAGAGCCTCTCAGTGTTTTTCAGAAGATGGGCAGAGGATCACCAATTCCCCCAATGCTGCGGTGAACAATAGTGGAGCAATATCAGAAAGGAGTTTTGAAGTTTTTCAAGAGTTTGAAGTTATCATCATCTACAGTGCATAATATCATCCAAAGATTCAGAGAATCTGGAACAATCTGTGTGTATAAGGGTCAAGGTCTGAAAACCATACTGGATGCCTGTGATCTTCAGCTCTTAGACTGCACTGCATCACATACAGGACTGATGCTGTAATGGAGATCACAACATGGGCTCAGGAATACTTCCAGAAAACATTGTCGGTGAACACAATCCACCGTGACATTCCCTGTTACCAGCTAAAACTCTATAGGTCAAGAAAGAAGCCATATCTAAACATGATCCAGAAGTGCAGGCGTTTTCTCTGGAACAAGGCTCATTTAAAATGGACTTTGGCAAAGTGGAAAACTGTTCTGTGGTCAGACAAATCAAAATTTGAAGTTCTTTTTGGAAAACTGGGACGCCGTGTCATCCGGACTAAAGAGGACAAGGACAACCCAAGTTGTTATCGTTGCTCAGTTCAGAAGCCTGCATCTCTGATGGTGTGGGGTTACATGAGTGTGTGTGGCATGGGCAGCTTACACATCTGGAAAGATGAGCACCATCAATGCTGAAAGGTAAATCCAAGCTCTAAAACAACATATGCTCCCATCCAGACGTCGTCTCTTTCAGGGAAGACCTTGCATTTTCCAACATGACAATGCCAGACCACATACTGCATCAATTACAACATCATGGCTGTGTAGAAGAAGGATCCGGGTACTGAAATGACCAGCCTGCAGTCCAGATCTTTCACCCAGAGAAAACATTTGGTGCATCATAAAGAGGAAGATGTGACAAAGAAGACCTAAGACAGTTGAGCAACTAGAAGCCTGTATTAGACAAGAATGGGACAACTTTCCTATTCCTAAACTGGAGCAGCTTGTCTCTTCAGTCCCCAGACGTTTGCAGACTGTTACAATAAGAAGAGGGAATGCACACAGTGGTAAACATGGACTTGTCCCAACTTTTTTTAAATGTATTGATGCAATGAAATTGAAAATCAACTTATTTTACCCTTAAAATTATACATTATCTCAGTATAAACATGTTGTATTCTGAATAAAATATTGAACTTCCACATCATTGTATTCTGTTTTTATTCACAATTTGCACAGTGTCCCAACTTTTTTAGAATCGGGTTTGTACATATAGTGGTCATCTAAATGAGATGTTTCACAGTTTTAATGAAGATGACACTTAATTCTTGTAAGTTAAACGTGTTTCTTGATGAGAAATGAAGCTGCGAGCCGTATGTGGAGGTGTCCACAAACACACAGATGAAGAGTTCAAAGGTCATGTTGACAGACTAGAGTCCAGATACACAGCGCTGAGCACACACAGTCTCTCAAATCTCATTTTCACTATTTACCATGTAGACATAAATGAAAAACATATGAACGAACGTGACTCTTTCTGTGTACTGTTTTTAATTAATGAGCCTGAAAGCATCAATGCGCAAAATCAATGTCAAATTCGGAACTTCTTAAATGTGTTAAATGTAGTTGTTTACAGTAAGAGAGACGCATGTATCCTGATGAAGGGAGGAACTGATGTTATTGATTGTTTGGCTACAGATAGCAGTCATTGAGAGCTTGTAATCGTTGATCAGGTGTCGTCCGTAGATCAACAGATGGGTAAGAGATCAACTCTCTGGATTCATGGTTCCTGTCCTTGTTTTGCTCTGTTTAACTAGTTTGATTAGGACATTCACTGCTAATAGCTATGTTTCCATCCAAAGTAACGAATTGGCATATCGCCAAAATTCGCCCAAAATGGCATTTCCATCCAGTGAATTAAAGACACTTCCTGATTAACTTTTGCTTAATATCACGAAGAAAAATTGCATTTGCTGCAGCAGGAGAAGACAGTGCCTTAATAATTTAGAATAATAAAGTATAATAATTTTCGCATACTATAAATAAAGGGGTTCAGAGTGCGCAGACAAAACGCACTCATGTTATCTTATTATTAGAGTCTGGGAACGCAGTTCTAGGAGTTAATTATAACAAAGCACTTTGACCAGACTTTGCTAAAGCATTTTAGAATGACAGAACTAGCATTTCAGATGCAAGGCAATGAGATTGGTCCGTTGATTAATACAGTTTTATAATGTCCCACTGAAAAGTCGAAAAAAAATTGAAAATATTGCATAAAACATTTGCGAACAAGCACCATTTCCATCCAACAAATCAAAGTGAACAAAATCGTCACTTCCTGATTGCATCTCTCATTATTCACATTGAGCCTTTTGCGCACAAGCCAAAAAGCTAATCTAACCATGCCAAGTCAAACAAATGGAAAAGTCACCCTTTAACATGATATTAATTATCAAGTTAATTACTGTGTCTTTAGCCCCAACAGCACAGGCCCTTTTTACCTCAAATACCATACTTTTACATATTCTTTCGTTATTCAAAACTGTTGCTTTAATTATCTTAAACAAAAATGAAAATGGTTAAAACATTTGTCTCCATTTTGTTTTTTGGCGATTTTAATTTGCTACTTAAATCTACAACATAAAATAATAAATTATAAATCAAGTAAGCACAGAATCAATGCTGCTGTGTGACTGTTTTTATGCATCTTTTTTTTACGCGAAAATACGCATTCTTTTGTTAATCTGCAAGACGCAGCTTCTTTAGCCGCTAATGTGAACTAAAGAGCAGTTAACATGAGTTGGCGGTTAAAAAAAACGCGCGAAAATATGAAAGCAGATGAAGCGCAACTCACAAAATCTGCTTTACACGATCTAAAAATACTTATAGCTACCACCATTAATTGGTGAACAAAGGACATTAATTTATATTAAATCTATATTGTTTCTCTTAATAAGAATCCTTGAAAAAGACCTTGGACTTAATTTGGACAATCTTTCCTAAGTTTAACCCTCAACGTTGTATCTACTCACCAGAGGCAGATGTCTGCTGTTTCTCTTCTGAGATTTGTCTGAAGTCCTCGCTCTTTTCTATATATTAAATATCCGTCCTTGATTATTGGATTATACTCGCTGTTGATGATGAAAAGGACAGCGCGTGCAGCTGACTCCTCCCCCAACAAAACAATCGTTGCTACACATAAGCACATAACAAACATTTAACCAGTCTTCTTCTTTTATTATTTCTTAGTTTTTAATTATTTTTATTTGTAATGTAAGTGACCCTGAAAGTAAAAAATTGAAGAATCATTAGGAAACATTTTGGGGTGGTGCTACACAAATTATGCTCCCCGCCCCCTTAATTATCTTCTGCTCACCAAGACTTTATTTATTTGATCCAAAGTACAGCAAAAACTAAAATGTTGAAATATTTTTACTATTTAAAATAACTGTTTTCTATTTTAATATATATTTAATGTAATTAGTTTCAGTGATCAAAGTAAAATGATCACAGAAATACATTACAGTTTAAAAGATATTCACATAGAAAATGGTTATTTGAAATAGTAAAAATATTTAAACATTTTACAGTTTTTGCTGAACTTTAGATCAAATAAATGCAGTGTTTGGGGCGGGGCTTTCTGACTGACTGACCAATGACAGACAAGTGTTTGAAACAGGCCTCCCCTTCCTTATGCAGAATATTATTTTCTTTTTCAAGATATTTTGAGTTTTTTTTATATTGCCGTGTTTTGAGCCACAGTAGCATGAAATAAACATGACATATGTGCAAAACAGGGTGATTTTTATTTGACCATCAATTAAAAAAAAATGGGTGAATGTAAAATGAAGATGAAGCACTGAGGACCGGCGGTTGATGGGATTGAGGAGTAACAGGTTCATTCTGGGAGCTGAGGTAATTCAAAATATGATTAATC